>NW_006408629.1:5868562-5874961 GCF_000296735.1 Chrysochloris asiatica
TCCGACTCGATGGCACCTGACAACAACAACAATAGGGTTTCCAAGGAGCAGTTGGTGGGTTTGAACTGCTGACCTCATGGTTTGCAGTCCAGTGCTGATCATACTGCGCCACACCAGGAGTCGTATTTTGTGACATTATGCCTTAATCTCTAAATTATAAAAACAAACAAGAATTTATTTAAAAATATCATTTGAATAACAACCACTTATGATTAAATATCGCTATGGGTCGTAATCGACTCAACAGCATTTAACAACAACAATCATAGTACTTGTTTTGGCATATTTCCTATGTTAGTTTCAGACAAGGTGAGTAAGATTTCCTATGAAGGAAATCAGATAACATTACATTATTAAACAGACCATTTTAAGTTGTAGTTTTGATTCACCTATTTTCTGTGATGGCCCAAGTATTAGTTTTGAATTCATACAATCTTCCTCTAAACATGAGTATTTATAGACAGAATTTCTGGTTTGTAAAACCAAATTCAATATTGATCTTGTCAGAGGGGCTAGAAATAAGAACAAAAACACATACAAGTCAGAAAGCAGAGACTTACTGTATCACGTTGCCTGTTATCTTTCCCTGATATTATCAAGAAGTAGTTCCATGTCAATAGTAACAACAAAACCAGTGGTATCATGTAAAGCTCAAAGTTCCAGACAACAAAGAGAAAGAGCTAGAGGAGGGAGAAGAAAGAAAAAGACATGAGTCAACACTGAATTTCATTAAATGGGTACTCTTATCCATACTTTACATCAAAAACCACAGAACTAAATGCTTCAGCATAGAAGCGATGATGTTGAAAACAAAGCCTTGTTAGGCATCTTTTTTTTGGGGGGGGGTGCGGGGAGGAAGCACAGCTGACCCCTGGAGAGTCACTGTTAAGATTTTGACTTTAATTACTATGAAGGAAAAACAGATAACATTACATTATTAAAAAGACCATTTTAATTTTTCTCCTCCAGTGAAATTATTGTTCGGTCGGATAAAATAAAGTTTGAAAAAGAACGCAAAATGAGCTTCATTACATTGTCAGAAATAGCCATCGATCTGCCTTAATGATAAAGGATGATTCATTATTTAATATCAAGGGCTGAAAAAAAAATTGCTCCAATAACACAATATAATAAGCATAATGTTATGGTTAAGTGCCGTAGCATTAGTTTTGACCCTACGTAGGGTTTCCAAGGAGCACCTTGTGGGTTTGAACTGCCTACCTTTTGGTTAGCTGTTGAATGCTTATCCTACAGGGCCACACTATGACTTCAATAAGCATAATGTGGTTGTTGGTGGTTGTGTGTCCTCTCGTCAGTTCTGACTCATAGCAACCCTGTATAGGGTTTTTGAGGCTATAAATATTTATAGGAGCAGGAAGTCTCATCTTTCTCATTAAATAAGGATAATTGTTGTTTTTAAGTGCTGTCAAGTTGGTTACCATTCATAGCAACCCTGTATAGGGTTTTTAAGAAATGGCTGGTGAGTTTGAATCTCCAAATTTGTGGTTCAAATGGACTTGTAGCCCAGTGCTTATCTTATAGAGCCACACCAGAAGTCCAATAAGGAATTACCAACTAGGTTGCTAACCACAAAGTCAGTAGTTCAAATCTACCAGTCACCCCAGGGGAATAGATGAGTCTTTCTGCTCCCATAAAGATTTACAGCTTCAGAAACCCTATACAGGGTCTTTATGAGTCAAAACGGACTCCAGGGCACTTAACAACAACAATAAGCATAATTTGTTGTTGTTGTTAAATGGCATTGAGTTGTTGGTTTTTGTTAAGCGACACTGTATAGAGTTTCCGAGGAGCAGGTGGTGAGAATGAACTGTCGACCTAGAGGTTCAAACCGACTTTGCAGTCCAGAGCATTAACCCACAGCACCACTCCAAATAAGCATAATTGGCAGATAAAAATACCAAGTTATACCAGAAAGCCCCAGAGATTTCACATTTTGAACAAAATCACTGTTATCAAGAAATGGAAAAAAAAGAGAGGCTGGATGAACATTTCACATTGCCATAGAAATCAATCTGTTATAAAACAAAATAAAGGGTAACTCTGTCAAAGGAAAAATTTAAATGTCTATTTCTATTCTTTATATAAAAAAAAAAAACCTGGTTTTCTAGATACATAAATTATTATTTTTTATTGTTAGACAAATGCTAGATGAAGAACTCACCTAGGTTGGCTACTGGAGCCATTTATGAGTAATAGTAAATGAACACACGTTGAGTATAAAGTGTGACTCCCTCCTTACCCACACCAGACACTGTGATCCTGGAGCATCATTTAATTTCCTTGGGTCTGTGGTTCCTGCTGTCAAATTAAAGTAATGCTACATGAAAGAGCCAGATTTCAATCCTAATTTACTGCTAACTAGCAGTATAACATTTGGCAGTTTATATAACTCGCTTTGGTTTTTTCCATCACTTGTCTATCAGTTTGTTGTACTGTGGTGGCTTGGGTGTTGTTATGATGCTGAAAGCTATGCTGCGGTTGTTTCAAATACCATTAGGATCACCCATGTGGACAGGTGTCAGCAAAGCTTACTGATGAAGATAGGTTAGAAGAAGGTACTGGAAATCTACTTCTTAAAAAATTGGTCTGTGAAAATATTATGAATAACATTGGAACATTGTTTGATAAAGTGTAGAAGATGAGTCTCACAGATTGAAAGGCACTCAAAAATACCACTGGGGAAGAGCTGCCTCCTCAAAGTAGAGTCAACCTTAATGATGTAGATGGAATAAAGCTTTCAGGACCTTCATTTGCTGATGGACACAACTAAAAATGAGAAGAATCTGCTGCAAGCATCCATTAATAATCAGATTGTAGAATGTACAAAGTATGAATCTAGGAAAATTGGAAGTTAGTAAAAATGAAAGATTGGTACCCGAGAAAATAGTGAACTGAAATGAACTGGTATTGGCAATGTTGAATCATACAAACATAGTTTACTATGTCAGAAATTAGATATTGAATAGGAACAGTATTATGTTAATTATTAAAAATAATATTTTAAGATTTATCCTGAAGTACAATGCTGTCAATGATAGGGCAATATCTTCTATAAGGAACACCAATTAATAAAACTATTATTCAAATTTGCACACCAACCACTGATGCCAAAGATGAAGAAATTGAAGATTTTTACCAACTTCTGTCATCTGAAATTGCTCAAACTTGCAATCAAAATGTGTTGATGACTGGTATGTAAAAGTTGGAAACAAAGTACAACAATACCTATTGGAAAAATATGGTGACAAAAACTGGATTAACACATGATAGAATTTTGCAAGATCAATGATTTAGTCATTGGAAATAACTTTTTTTCAAAAACATAAACAATGACTATACATGTGAACCTAGCTGGATGGAATATACAGGAATCAAATAAATTATATCTGTAGAAAGAGACAATGAAGAAGCTCAATATCATCAGTCTGAACAAGTCCAGGGCTGGCTGCAGAGCAGACCATAATCAATAGCTCCTTTGCAAGTCAGAGTTGCAGCTGAAGAAAATAAAAATAAGCCCACAAGAGCCAAAGTAGGACCTGAATTTAGAAACCATCAAGACCAAAATGGATGTCAGTTGAGACTTTAAAACTTGCTCTTGAAGATAGGTAGCTAAAGTGAATGGAAGAGATGAAGTAAGAGCAGAACAAAATATTTCAAAGGGTGGCTTGAAGAGACTCATTAAAGTATTACAATGAAATTTGAAAACCAAAAGGGAAGAACATGCTCAGCATTTCTGAAAGAAATTTCAAACAGAAAGAAATGAAGAAAAAAAACTCAAGTTGAAATATTCAAGGTAAAATATTGAACAATGAAAAAGCATCAAAAGAAGAAGGGATACATAGACTAACTGAACCAAAAGAATTGGTCATTGTTCAACCATTTCAGCCGGTAGAATAGGATTAAGAAACAATCACTGAAGGAAGAAGTTCAAGCTGCACCGAGGCATTGATTGGCAAAAAACAAGGCTTCAGGAACTGACAGAACACCAGTTGAGATGTTTCAACCAATGAATTCAATTTCATTGATGACAAGAAATATGGAAGGCCTGACCAACTGACTGGATGACATCTACATCTATGCCCATTCCAAACAAAGGTAACCCAACAAAATGTGGAAACATCATTTTCACTGAAATGGATGTCAGGAGATATCATAAATCGTTAAATGGATGTCAAGCAATATCATTAATATCACACACAAGTGAAACTTCGTTAAAGATAATTAAAAAATGGTGGCAGCATTCCATTGACCGGGAACAGCCAGAAATTCAAACCAGGTTCAGAAAAGGAGATGGATCAAAGGATTTACTGATGTCAGGTGGACTTGGCTGAAAGCAGAGAATATATAAAGATGTTTATGTTGGCTATGCAATATAACACTGTGTGGATCATAACACCTTATTGATACTATTGTGAAGAATGGGAATTTCAGAAGAATTAATTTATGCTCGTGTGGAACCTGTACAAAGAACACTTTAACAGAGAAAGGGAATACTGCGTTTAAAATCACCTAAAGTGTGTATGCTTTCACCATGATTGTTTAATCTGTCTGCTGCACAAATAATACAAGAAGCTGTACTATATGAAGAAGAATGTGGTATCAGGACAGGAGGAAAGCTCACTAATAACCTGTGATCTGCAGATGACACAATCTTGCTTGTTGAAAGTGAAGAAGACTTGAAGGACTTTATTGATGTAGAACAAAGACTACAGCCTTCAATATGGATTACACCTTAACATAAAATAAAATTCCTTATAACTGGATGAATAAGCAACATCATGATAAAACTTCAACATCTCGAAGTTATCGAGGCTTTCATTTTATCTATAACCAATGCCCATGGAAGCAGCAGTCAAGAAATAAAGCAAAGTGTTTGCAAAAATTGCGCCAAGAAATAATCATCACTCCCACAGGATTCACTAGGCATCTGGGTTCAGTGATTCATTGCAACGGCCACACAGAACTCAGACACCAAACTCACAGTTAAAGGGTTTATTAAGGAAGTTAATAGGTTACAATTCAAAGTCAGAAATGTTCAGGGAACAGTTGTTCCAGTCACAACAGTCTCTCCTCAGCCATGCTTCATAAGCAGGCCACTTTCTGCTTGGCCTTTGTTACAAATCTTTTTTTTTAAGCTTTTACTGTGAATTGAGTGATAGTTTACATGGGAGAACATTAGTTTTACACTCATCATTTCACTGCAATGATTACAATCCCCTCCATGCATCATCATTCAACAGTATTTGTTTCTATTCCCTCTGTGTTTGGTTTTTTTTTTTTTTTTTTCTTCTTCTTCTTCTTCTTTTTGGGATGATGTACACAAAAACACTCAGAGATATTTAATCATTTAAACAACCAAAGAGCACATTCTGCTAGCCTGCCTCCTGGCCGCCAGCACACAGCCTTTCTCTTTTCCTTGAGTCTAGAGTCCTCAGCTGCTCCCTCTCTCCATGTTCTCATCTCTGCCTCCATTTCTGGTGTTGCTGCTTCTCTTGATAGGGTCCCACATTTTGCTCATGCTCTTCTCCCTTGATGATACTAGGGTCCTCTATTCCTGGACTATAAGATTAACTATTTCCCACTTTTTGTTACAAAACTTCTACCTTTGCAGTTGTGACAGTAGCAATTAGTCATAATAACAATGATTCACTATTAAATCATAAAAATCTTTATCCTCATCTCCTTTCACCAGACCCATCTAAACAAGATGAAATCTATTCAGTGGGGATTCTACCTTTCCCTGAACCCTCTGAAACTAAACTCCCTCTTGAAAATTTATAAGCCAGTAACTTCGTGCTTTTATAACCCCACCCCTAGACCCCCATTTTAGGTAGCCAATGTCTGAGTTGCCTGTACTTGATGTGAAGACGCCTTCCTCTCAGTTGGTATTTTGAGCTACTACATGGCACATAACCACCACCACCACATCCATAAGTATTGTTGTTGTTGTGAGGTGCCATTGAGTCGGTACTGACTCATAGTGACTTTATGCACAGCAGAACGAAACACTGCCTGATCCTAGGCCAACCTCACTACTGTTGCCATGCTTGAGTCCACTGATGCTGCCACTTGGCCAATCCATCGCATTGGGGATCTACCTCTGTTTCTCTGACCCTCCACCTTACCAAAGGATGATATCCTTCTCCAGCAACTGCTCCCTCCGGACAATATGTCTAAAGTATGAGAGACGAAGTTTGGCCATCCTGGCCTCCAAGGAGCACTCTGGCTGTACTTCTTCCAAAACAGATCTATAGGTTCTTTTGGCAGCCCATGGCACTTTCAATATTCTCCTCCAACACGATAACTCAAAAGCATCAATTCTCCTACGATCTTCCTTATTCACTGTCCAGCTTTCACATGCATATGAGGTTGTTGAAA
>NW_006408629.1:5875867-5886873 GCF_000296735.1 Chrysochloris asiatica
CTCAGGATTCTACCCAAGGTCCTATCCACTACAAAGGCTCTGCAAGAAGCCTATTTCCCTGGGCAAGTTCTAGAACCCCTTTTAGGTATTCCAATGAGTTATAGGCTGAAGACTGGCTTATAAACTTTCTGTAATCATGTTTCCCAATATTCCTTGTTACAAACCTTTTTAAGGGCTGCTGATAAATGCCCATAGGGCACAACATTTCACCATAAGCCTCAGCCTGAAGGCACTGATCTCTAACTCCATGGATCAACAAACCTAGTCTCTCCAACCAAGTCATGGGTGGCACCCCACTTTGCAAACCAGCCTCGTGCCCTTAAGAACTCAGTTTTACTTGTTCTGTGGATTGGAAAGCCCACTGCTCATGCTTGTGTGCTGATTCTGGGTTTTGTTCCTGCTGCTTCTCTGTCACATCTTCTGTTTATGAGTCAAGGAGTTTCATTGCACAAGGATCTCTGGGTCCAAAGGACATGCTCCACTCCTGGCTCTTCTGAGATGGCTCATTTTATACCTATGCTAGAATTTCCTATGTTCACAATGACAATGAACTCTGTTAACATCCACAGCTGAATCATGTCATCATATCAGTAACTTCTACCTTTTCTTACGCAGACCCATAAGAACAGCTTCATTTGGTAGAGTTACAAACTATGACTAAAAGAGACATTAATTCACTACACTGCAGGATTGCATTGGGAAAGTATACTGCAAAAGACCACTTTAAAATGTTAAAAACCAAAGATGTCACTTTGAGGTCTAAGGTGAACCTGACCCAAGTCATGCTTTTTTTCAGTAACCTCATATACATGCAAAGGTTGAACAATGAACAGTGAAGACCAAAAAGGAAATACCTATTTGAATTATGATGCTGATGAAGACTAATAAATATAACATGGACTGACAGAAGAATGAACAAATCTGTCTTAGAATAAGTACAGCCAGCATGCTCCTTGTTGTTGTTGTTGTTATGTGCCGTAGAGTCTGTTCTGACTCATAGTGACCCTGTATAGGGTTTCCGAGGTCAGCATGCTCCTTAGAAGCATAGTAATTGTAAAAGATTTCATTGTCATTGTGGAAATTTGAAACTCTAGCATGGGTATAAAATGAGTCATCTCAGAATCAGGAGGGGAATCTCACTACCATCACAGAAAAGCCCGAAGTGGAACTCGTCTTTTGGACCCAGAGATCCCTGCCCATTGAACTTCCTTGATTCAGAAACAGAAAACTGAGACAGAGGAGCAGCAGCAGCAGCAGCAAAATCATTCTTTGGACATCTTATCAGGAGGGACCAGTCGCTGGAAAAGGACATCATGCTTGGTAAAGTATAAGGTCAATGAGACAGAAAGAAGACCATCAATGAAATAGGAATTCAGTGCCTGCAACAATGGGCTCAAACATAGGAATTATTGTGAGGATGCCACAGAACAAGACAATGTTTCATTCTGTAATACAGGGTTGCTATTAGTCTGAACCAACCTGAAAGTACCTAACAAAAACAATTTTAGTCTCTTCATGTGTAAAGTGAGAATAATAATAACTTATTACTCTCATAGGTTATGAGAATTAAATAGTTTAAACATGTTAAATAGAAGCATGCTCTTGGAGACAAGTAAGTTATAAAACATACACATACCTGCACACACATGCATATGTACACATACATACTACTATACTGTGTAAATATTATCAATACCTTGCAAAATATTGATATTTATGAGTTAACTTGTAAGTAGGAAGTTACTTAAGTAAGAAGTTAGTTACAAGTTTACTAACGATTGACTAACATTCTTAGGTAATACCTATTCTAATAATGAAGACTAGGAAGCCATTGCCTGCTAAGATTTAGCTGAACCATACTGTAACTGAGAATTTAAGCCAGCTGGAGTAATACAAGTATCTTACATCTGAAAGATCAGGAGGGTTAGGGACAGTGTTCTAAGCACACCCCCTCAGGTTTTAGAAACATTGACTATTTGCAGCTTTCTTAATAAATCTCAAAGAAGCCTACACTCTATTCAAATTTCAGGGGAAATTCAATCGTGTGGAATGCAGGTGAGACTGTTGGCCTGAGGGTTATAAGTGACTCAGAAAGTCACTTTGCTTCAGGTTTTTATTTCTAAACAAAGATCTGTGGACTCATCACGTCTTACATGTCTTCTCTAAAATTTAACATGACTTCAAGATGTTACTGGGCCACCCTGTTGTTGGTTTTTGACATTCAATTTTGAAAATTATATATTTCACTTATATTCCTTGCTATTCTAATCTGGATGAGCACTAAAAAGCATAAATGATGATTTAGTAACCCAAGAAATGAATTTTGGACAGAATTACATGGTAACTGTAGATCCAAGGTCCTGAATAAGAAATATCCAAAGCATTTCACTGCATTAAACATGAGCCATATTTTTTCTTTCAACAGAAGAGTAAGAAGATTTCCATAAAAATAAAATATTTCCGTTTAAGTTTTGAAATTTATGCAAGATACATAAAAATAATAAAATTATAATTGACTACTATGATTATTCTATTGAAATAGATTTTATAAAGAGAATTCTTTATTCAGGAAGTGAAATATGGTAACTTTGACAGATGTTAACACATTTAAAAGAAAAAAATTTTTGCCTAGAGTCCATATTAATTCTTTACACATTTATTTCTAACAGTTAGGTGTCACTAGACTAGCCCCCTAAAAGGGTAATGGCTTTTCCTTTTGCTCACTACTCTACCTTCAATGCCTAGAAGAGCGTTTGGGACATAGTGGTGTTCAATAAGTGCTGGTTGAATGAATAAATAAATGGACATCAAGTCACTAAATAATTTAACATAAGTCTAATTACTTATATTACTAGAAGAACTATAATAAAACTACCATATAAAACCAAGAAACGCATTCAAAATTATAAGCTGGGATGTGACTAACGTAAGAGTCTACCTTAGATAAGATTCTCTTCCCATCTTGGCTATGCAATAATCAATTATCTTGTGCACTATGTTCTGTCTGTAATCTTTCCACTTGTATCTTTCTTAGAGTTGTCCTTTCCAAGAGCATTTACTTGACATATTGCATTGGGCAAATCTGCTACAAAAGGCCTCCTTAGGGTGTTAAGAAACAAAGATGTCACTAAGGTACCCCTGATTCAAGCCATATTTCCAATAGCCTCAGATGCACATGAGAGTTGGACAGTGAATAAGGAAAACTACAGAAAAGTTGATACATTTGAATTGTGGTGTTGGCAAAGAATATGAAATATACCATGAAATTCCAGAAGAACAAACAAATTTTATAAGCAGTACAATCAGAATACTCCTTGAAGGAAGGATGGAAAGACTTTTTCTCATGTGCTTCTCCAGTGCCTGGAAAAGTACATCAAGCTTTGTAAAGTAGAGAGAAGGTCAATGAAAAAGAGGAGGACTGTTAATGTGATAGACTTACACAATGACTGCAGCAATGGGCTCAAACACAGCAATGATGGCACAGAACCAGACAACGTTTTGTTCTTTGTATATAGGTTTGCTATGAGTTGAAATCAACTCATATACCAAACAATACAGTTTCTGAATCTACAAAGCTAGGAGTCACTGAGATAAAAACAATGATTTACTATACTGTTAGCAATAATTTGAATTCTTGTTAGCTGGTGAGGATTCTGTAATAGAAGGGAGCTCTCATATAGAAAAAGGAGTTTTTGATAACATGTCTCATGTAGGAGAGATGAAGCCTCAACAGCATCACTTCTAAGGGGCAATCCGGCCACACTTCTTCCAAAACAAATTTGATCAATCTTCTGGAAGTTCACGGTATTTTCCATATTCTTCACCAACACCATAATTCAAGGGCATCAAATCATTTTTCAGTCTTTCTTATTCATTGTCCAGGTTTTACACACATATGAGCTGATTGAAAGTACCAAGGCTTGGGTCAGGTACATTTAAGTTCTCTAAGTGACATCTTTGCTCTTTAACACTTTCAAGAGATCTTTTGCAGCAGATTTGCTCTATGTAGTAAATCTGCATAGAATTTTGTTCAGTTCCATCACAATGACATCTTTTCCTTAATTTTTCTCCTCTGTCACACGTGTTACTTTCTCTCACTTTTCATATGGGAACATGAGTTGTCTACATTTTTAATTCCATGCACCATTTCAAACAAAACATTTATTCTAAATTAGCTTTCTCTAGTCTTTAAAGACTATAACATTCCAAGAATTTGATACTTTTATTTTTTAAATCACTATATTGATAACAGAAACTCTTCAGGGCATATGAATAAAACACCAGTAAGTACAATTTCCTATATATATATATAAAACCTTTTGAAATTTTACCCATTATCCTGGAAGATAAAAGTTTTCTGTCATCTGATATTGGACTGCCATCCATGATCATGCCATCCTTCAAGGAGCTGATGGAGGATGGTACATGACAAGGAATATGATTTTTTTAACTAGACCCATGAAAGTTGGACAATGAATAAGGAAGACTGTTGAAGAATTGATGTATTTGAATTATGGTGTTGGAGAAGAATAGTAATAGTACCATCGACTGTCAGAAGAATAAACAAATCTGTATTGGAAGAAGTGAAGTCAGAATGTCCCTTGGAGGTGAGAGTGACAAGACTTCGTCTCACACACTTTGGATATGTTATCACTAGGGACCAGACTCTGTAGAAGGACATCATGCTCAGTAAAGTGGAGGGTCAGTGACAAAGAGGGAGACACTGAATGAGACGGAATGACACAGTGGCAGCAGCAATGGGCTCAAATGAAACAATAATTGTAAGGATGGTGCGGGATCGGGCAGTGCTTTGTTCTGTTGTGCACAGGGTCGCTATGAGTCAGAACCATCTAGATGGTATCTAATAACAAATGTTTGAATCCAAGAGTTCTAGTCAATAGGTGTATAATCTTGGGCACCTTAGCAGATTTATCACTTTTATCATCTGTAAAGTAGAAATTATACTTTTTACTTTACAGAGGCGTTCTGCTCCTGTAAAGATTTACAGTCTCAGAAACCCTGTACAGGGTTGCTATGAGTCGAAACCGACTCCACATCACATAGCCACCACCAGCTTAGAGTTTGATACCTAAATATTGATGGTGGTGGTGGTGATGTGCTGTGAAGTTGGTTTTGACTCATAGCGACCCTGTACAGGGTTTCCGAGGCTGTAAATATTTACGGGAGCAGAAAGCCTCATATTTCTCCCAAGGAACTGCTGATAGTTTCGAACTAGCTGACCTTGAGGTTAGCAGCCTGAATTGTAATGACTACCAGAGCTACTTACCTAAATATTAGGTATTATTAAAAGTCAGAATATATTGGCTCAAGATAATTGATGAGCATATATCTTTTCTAACGTCCTTGCAGCTAACCACTTTTTGTATAAAACACTAGAATCCATGGGTAACAACTGTTTCAAGCTTAAGACCTATGTTAAAGAAACCATATGGAGTGGAGTAGGAGGAGATGATACAAAGAAAGCCACTTTCTTGGTATTTAAATTTTTAGTTTAAGGTGATTTCATGCACTTGTTGTTGTTAGATGCTGCTGTCACAGTACTGATTTATAGTGACCCTATACAAGTCATTACCGAATCGATGGCACCTAACAACAACAACAAGTGCACTACAGAACGAAACACTGCCCCGTCCAGCACCAACCTCACAGTCCTGCTATGTTTGAGCCCATTGCTGTTGCCACTGTGCCAATCATTTAGTTGGGACAGCGGGGGGATCTTCCTCTTTTGCTCTGACCTTCTACTTTACCAAGCATGTTGTCCTTCTCCAAGGACTGGTCCCTCCTGATAATATATCCAAGTATGAGAGACAAAGTCTGGCCATCCTGACTTCTTAGGAGCATTATAGCTGTACTTCTTACAACACAGATTGCTTTGTTCTTTTTGCAGCCTGTGGTACTTTTAATTATTCTCCTCCAACACCATAACTCAAATGCATCAGTTCTTCTACAGTCTTCCTTACTCATTGTCCAACTTTCACTTGCCTATGAAGCTACTGAAAATATCATGGCTTGGGTCAGGCACACCTTACTCCTCAAACTGACATCTTTGCTCTTAAAATCTTTAAACAGGTCTTGTGCAGCATTTGCCTAATGTAATATGTTGTTTGATTTCTTAACTGCTTATTCCAAAATACTACTTAGAAGCCAGAATGGTGAGACTTCATGTCTCATACTTTGGACATATTATCAGAAGTGACCAGTCCCTGAAGAAAGACATCATGCTTGATAAAGTGGAGGGTCATTGAAAAAAAGGAAGACCTCAACATGGTGGATTGGCAAGTGGCAGCAGCCATGGGTTCATCTCAACTATGATATGGGGATTTTTCAGGATGGCACCGTACTTCATTCTGTTGTGCATAAAGGTAGCCATGAGACGGAACTAATTTGAGGACACGTAGTGTAGTGGTTACAAATTGGGCTGTGAACCACAAGGTCAGCAGTTTGAAACTACCAGCTGTTCCGTGGGAGAAAGATGAAGGCTTTTCAGCCTCCTGCTCCCATAAAGATTTCCTGCTCCCGTAAAGATTTTCAGCCTCGGAAACCCTGTACAGGGTCTCTATGAGTTGGAACCGACTCTACGGCACATAACAACAACAACAATAACAATGACAACAATAATACCAATGGTTAAAGGAATTAGGGTTTTAAATTGTTAACAGTTTATAACCAATTTATAATCTAGATAGAAAAGTAAAGCTTATTTGAACTAGCAATTTTATGAATTTCAATGTCTTGTCTATAATTTTTTTCACTTTTAAGTCCAAATATCTTTTATCTAAATCAATATTAACTTCCCTATGATATCATCAACACTGAAAAAGGAATACATAAGAATGTATTTTGGTCAAGCTTTAAGAGTAATGTACATTTAAATCATATATATCAGAACTGTTTTGGGGAGAAATTTTATAATTTACTGAAAGGTAAATAATATAATTTATTCAAACAAAAATCTTATATTACATTGTATAGAATTTTTATTAATGTTAATTCTCTTCCAGCAAGCATGGCAGGTCAATTTGCTTCTGTTATCAATTCTCTTCAAATATTTCTCTTCTTCCAGGTACACATGTTAAAAAATGGTGGATTTTACAAATCGAATCACGTTCTAGGCAAATAAAAATGATAGCTGTTGCAAAAATTCTTGTGTCATAAATCATATCTCCTAAATTGCAATATAAAATGACTGTTAAAAGCTTAAATGCAAAGCCATACATCCTTATTTATATAATCTCTTGGATGGATAAAAACCATGATGTTTCCTTCTAATGTAAGAGCGCTTTTGTCAGCACTAAAGACACTGTAAGTTCTAAATTAATTTGGTGAACCAAGTTGCAAGAAACATCAGATCTCTATATCTCTTACATTCTTAAAAATGCCTAAGAGATTTAATGAGCTTTCACATACATGATCTGATTTGAACATGACAAAAATCCTGAGAGGAAGGCTGGCAAGTCAGAGACTATTGCTTCATTTTATGAATGAGGAAAACAAGGCTAAATAATTTGAGATTTGTCTACAGACACCCTCTACTGAATGAATGAACTAGGTCTTCTGATTTCAAATCCAGTAAGCCTTTCCCACAATGCTCCATGGCCTCTAAAGTGAAGAGTTTTATAGGTATAATGTTGATGTTCTGAAAGTATAAGTTATCTGTTGCTGCTGTTGTTACATGCCATCTAGTCGATTCTGACTCACACTGACCCTGTACAGGGTTTCTGAGGAGCAGCTGGTAGGTTTGAACTGCTGACCTGCGGTCTAGTGCATTATCCTGCAACACCACATCAGGACTCCTTGTTGTTGTTATTAAGTGTCACTGTGTCAGTTCTGACCCATAGTGACCCCGTATAGCATTTCTGAGGAGCAGCTGGTAAGCTTGAACTGCTGACATTGGTTCAAACCAACTTTGCAGTCAGCACATTAACCCACATCGCTACACCAGCATTCCTTAGGGACATATTATTTCATTTTTAGATTTCTCTATCTCATACATCCTCCTTCCTCCCTTCTTCTTGCTCTTGGATAACTAGTTTTTCATTAGTGGCCCCAACCCCACCAAAAAATGGAACGTTATTTCTTAGGTGTTCTGGTAGAAGTTTGGTGTGTGACAAAGAGGTCAGAAACTAATGGCTGAAATGAGGTTTGTGGAGCCAATTTTATTCTTCCTTTTCCTCATTCTCTTGCATGGTCTGAATAATCAAAAGTTAGCTATTCACAAGGTTTCTATTAAATGGGGTTTTCTTCTGGCCAAAATGTTTAGAAGAGGTTATCAAGGTGACTGTAGAGGCAAAGATTGGAAATGGAATGAACCAATTACATTTTTATGGATAAAGCCCCTACTTTTTCTTTTATACATGAAGATTAAACACACACCAAAAAGTCTTTTCTATTCAGAAGCTAAGTGAAAGTACGCTAAGATTTTTCACTCATATTTAAACAAGGCAAATTAAATAAAGTAGAGTGAATAATTCCAAATATTAAGATTTTATAGCAACACCATTTTTTAAGAGGTGCAAGACTTGCATGATTTTTTTCTTTGAGCCTGGGGTTTGAAGACTCACAGGCAGGACCAGCCATTTACATCATTCCATCAATTGATGCTCTCATTGAAGTGCAGTGGAAGATGCCTGCATTCAATGATCATTCAGTGCGACACATGACAGCATCCCTGGGGGAGCACACTTCAAAAAAATCATTTAAGTTGGAATATTGAATATCCTATTCTTTTGCAAACTACAGTATATTTTAAAAAGAAATCTCATCCAAAATGATTAACACTTCCTACTGTTCAGGAAAAAAGCCTGCCCTTTCAGACTAACAGCTGTGGATCATTAGCTCTCCAGTGATGAGATGCGTTTGATGAGTATTTTTCTTTCTAATTAAGAGATGAGATTCTCTATTTGACTATCTCTTCAGAAAGAAGTGAAGAAAAAATTTTCTGCCTACATGGAAAGGCCATCTCCTACAAAACAATTAATTATTTCACGGCCCTTTTAGAAAATCCTTTTCCTCCCTAATTTCAATTCATTTAGAAAAAAAAAAAAAATTTACACCCAGGCCTTTACAGTATTAACCCATTTTTCACCTAACCTTCTCCTCCTGATGTTTTTCTTTGCTCCACTATCCAGTAATATCTATTTCAGATAAAATAGAACTAGGAATGGTGTCAAAAGTACATATGTACTTCTAAGAGTTAACAAAGAAAGATTATATATATATATATTATCCACCACTTATCTGTCAGTTTGTCATATTGCATTAGGCAACTCTGCTGCACAAGACCAAAGTGTTGAAGAGCAAAGATGTCAGTTTGAGGACCAAGGTGCACCTGACCCAAGCCATAGTATTTTCAGTAACCTCATATGCATGCGAATGTTGGACAGTGAATAAGGAAGACCACAGAAGAATTGATGCATTTGAGCTATGATGTTGGAGGAGAATATTAAAAGTACCATGGACTGCCAAAAGAACAAATCAATCTGCGTTGGAAGAAGTGCAGCCAGAATGCTCCTTGGAAGCCAGACTTCATCTCTCATACTTCAGACATATTAGCAGGAGGGATCTGGCCCTGAAGAAGGATATCATATATGGTAATATGGAGGGTCGGAGAAAAAGCGGAAGACCCCCAATGAGATGAGGCATTGCTGATAGATTCAAATGTAGCAACAATTGTAAGTTGGCACAGGACTGGGCAGTGCATGGTGGTGGTTGTGTGCTGTGGAGTCGGTTCCGACTCATAGAGACCTTGTACAGGGTTTCTTTCCCGGAGCAGAAAGCCTCATCTTTCTCCCACAGAACAGCTGGTAGTTTCGAATTGCTGACCTTGTGGTTTACAGGCCGATTTGTAACCACTGTGTTACCAGAGCATAGGGTTGCTATAAGCTGGTATTGACTAGATGGCACCTAACAACAACAACAAGCATATATATATAGAAATAGAGACCATTTAGTATGGGAATGTCCCTGATACAAGAGAAGGTCTCAAATTACAAATATAAAAAATATATAGTACATGAAGAGTATATAGTATATATTTTAAACATTTTAAAAAAGATGTTTGTTGCTGTTAAGTGCTCAGCGGGTCAGTTCTGATTCACAGCAGCAGTCCCATATAGGTTTTCCAAGAAATGGTTGGTGGGTTTGAATCACCGAATTTGTGGTTTGTAGTCCAGTGCTTATCCAACGGTGCCCCTCCAGGAGATGGAATATGATATTGAATCCTTAAAGGAAACTATTCTACCATTAACCAATAAGACTGGCTTTAAAAACAAACACTAGTAAGTATAGAGGGGGACTTAAAATACATGGATTTTCTTTTTAAAAAGGTCATCATTATTGCATTGTTGGCAAGGCATTCCAATCCATGAACTACAAGCATGATTGAAGAACATAATAAGAAGCAAATGAAAGCACTGTTTGTGAATGAGTCCCATCCATTGCCTTCTTAAGTCTTTTTTTGGTATAAGAAAAGAAAGCGGGAAAGGAAGAAGGATGGTCTACTTTTAAACAGCTCTACTACACGGTCCCCTCAAGGGCACAGTTGAAAGCATATGGGGATAATTTTGTTGTCACAATGACTGGAATAAGAGACAGGTGCTACTGGCATTTAGTGAGAGGAGACAAGGGTATGAAATACCCTGAAATGTGTGGGGCAGTCCATCCTAGTGAAGCATGACTCTTTGAAAAACATTGATAGCATCTTACATTGTTGTTACATGCTGTTGAGTCAGTTCTGACTCACAGCTACCCTTTATAGGGTTTCCAAGGAGTTGCTGGTGGGTTTGATTCGGTGATCTTGTGGCAAGCAGTTCAGTGCTTATCCTACAGCACCACACCAGGACTCTAGTTTTTTACATAGACAATAGAATATTCTACAATCAGGTTAGAGAGAGATTGAATGTTATTTACAAATGCACACAGAAGAACTAGTACCATTTGCCATCAAACTGACTCCAACTCATGGTGATCCTTTGGGTGTCAGAGTA
>NW_006408629.1:5887123-5925462 GCF_000296735.1 Chrysochloris asiatica
ACTCCACGGTACTTAACAAATATATATATATATATATATACATATATATATGTAAAAGTAAATCATCAGGCATTTCTTCTGAGTATACAGAAGAATGGTAGGAATATTTCCTAAATGACTACAGGTTATGGTTTAAAGATTTGGGATAAGTCAGTGGTGATGGTGGTGGTGGTGTGCCATGGAGTGGCTTTTGACTCAGAGCAATCCTGCAAAGGGTTTCAGAGGCTGTAAATCTTTACAGAAGCAGAAAGCCTCATCTTTCTCCCACAGAATGAGGTTAGCAGTCAGACTGAAAAACATTGCACTCACTCATAAGCATAGCACCAGATTCTCTGGTAAAGACTTGGGACATATTATCAGGAGGGACCAGTCCCTGGGACAAAAGACATCATTCTGGGAAAGGTGGAGGGCTAGCAAAAAAGGAGACTCCCAGTAAGATGGACTGACACAACGGCAGTGACAGCGGACTCCAACATAACAATGGTGAGGATGGCGCAGGACGGGCTAGTGTTTCATTCTGTTGTGCACAGGGTCTCTATGAGTAGAACCAACTTGATGGCACCTAACTACAACAACCATTAATGTTTGATATTTCTTAAGCATTTACCTAAAAAATTAGCTAATCTACCATATCCATTTTTTAATTAAGTCAGGTTCTACTACACCATCAGTCTTCAGAACCTAGTCTATAAGGAAGGGAAGAGTTTTACATGAATTAAATACCTAGATGGTATCACTATCTGCTTTAGGGTCTTTATTTCTGGTTAGTTCCACTAAAGCTTTTTGTTCCACCTCCATTCAATGGGGGCGAGAAGACAGGCAAAGTAAACTTGATTGTTAGTATATAACTGTAGGATTTTTAAGGTGGCTTGAAAGTATAACATGTTACTCTTTTGAAAGAGGTTTTGTTTTCTTTGGAGAATTTTCTGAAAGAGATTGTTGTTGTTAGCTGCCGTAGAGTCACTCCGCCCAATCATGAAGACCTGGTACCCTGTTTTACTTCATCCCTATGATGGGCTGTGGAGCAGACCATTGACTGACTTTTGGAAGTAGATCATTAGGCCACTCTTCTTAGTCTGTCTGTATCTGGATCCCCACTGAAACCTGTTCAGTATCATAGAAACTTGCCTACACTGACAGACAGGTGGTGGCGATGCATGCGTTGCATTGATCAGGAATTGAAACAGAGCCTTCCACATGGAAGCCAACAATTCTACCACTGAGCCCTTACTGTCCTTCTGAAATATATGTTGCTGTTGTTAAGTGACATCATGTCAGTTCTGACTCACAGAGTCCCTGTATAGCATTTCCAAAGGAGACCTAGTAGTGTAGTGAGTTATGAGTTGGGCTGTTCACTGCAAGCTCAGCAATTTGAATTCCAGCCACTCCACAGGAGTTAGATAAGGCTTTTTGCTCTAGTAAAGATTTATGGCCTTGGAAACTCTATACATGGTTGCTACGAGTTGGAATGAACTTGACGGCACACAGCACCACCACCATAGGGTTTCCAAGGAGCTGTTGGTGAGTTTGAAGTGCTGACAAGGAGGTTAGCAGTCCAGTGCTTATCCAACAGCACCACATAAGGATCCCTCTAAAATAGGCAGTAGGAGGGACTTGGGTACAACCCACTGGATCTATCAAACTGGTTTGGTTGTTTCCTGTGATAATTCTACAATGAGACAGGGAACCTCATTATGATCCAAAGACCCTCATATAAAGTAGCTTCCTCCTCTTTTACAATTAGAATGAAAATTGAAATGGTTTCCTCTGCTGCTTTCTTTTGCACTAGTTTAACCAGACACCCAACTGCCAAGACTATGGTCTTGTTTGTTTTGGTATATGTGTACTCACATGTGTGGGTATATTTTCACAGGAAAAAAATCAAAGTGCACTGTCTACCAAATGATCCCTTATATTGATGAATCAAGTATGTCAAGAAAAATCACCTATCTCTGTTCTTAGGAAAGAGAAAAAAATGAGAAGTTGGTTAATTTCTTGTGAAAACATTGAATCAAATGGATATATTAAGACTTAGCTCATTTAATTACAACTGGTATTGAAAAACACTATTCATTCTGATTTACTTAGACTAAAACAGTGCCAATTCTTTGTTTTGTGAAATTGAAGATGCTCTCTGAAATTGAAGGTCCACAATATTAGTACATCCATGTTTTTTTTTTTTTTGAAAAGCATAGTTTGACTCCATCTATTAAAAAAGCAAGTGTGACAACAAGATAGGACTCATTTGAAGATGTGCTAGATACGACCCATTGAAACATCTACTGAAGCATCTTCACAACAAAATGAACCAAAACAACCTCAGAGAATGTGTTATCAGCTAATCTTAGTATAATGGACACTACTTTCCTTGATGGAGATATTATATCAATAGAACCTGCCAGCCAGAAGGCTTGGGAAGTTATTTATTTATTTAGATGGTTTTTATTTATTTATTTTTCTTTTGCAGTTACAAGTTGTACTGATATTTTGTGTCATTTTTATCAAAGTCAGAGATGAAAGGCTCTGGCTTTGCTTTGAAAACACTGACAACTCCAAAATATAAAGCCTAGAGTATGCCCAACTTAGCATCGCATCGACCACACACATGGATAAATGATAAGAAATCCCAGCAATGTTGTGAGTTTCATCGTAGTAAAAGTTTGAATGTAGGATAAAAGTGACAAATGCTTATGGATGCCTGGAGAATGTTGATTCTCTGATGTCTCTTTCATTAGAAATCAGTCTTTTACCTAGAAGTTTGCAATGCCTACTGGTGTGGTGCTGTGGGTTTATGTGCTGGACTGCAAAGTCAGTTTGAATTGAATTGTTGGGTTATAGGTGATATTTTATCAGAGGATGTTGTCAGACAAGTTTACCGTTTATATTTCTCTCACCAGCCACTCCTCAGAAACCCTGTACAGGGTTGCTATGGGTCAGAACCGACTCGATGGCACTTGACAACAACCACCACCATGTTATCAGCCATAGTTGATATTTTAAATTTTAATAGCATCATCAATCACAGAAATTTGACTCATTCGAAATCAGGTTGTATGGGTATTCCTTTAAATTTCCAAATATAGACAATTAACAACAATTGGTATTATTTGACCCACAAGTAAAAATGGCTCTAAAAACATTCAAACCAGATGTCATTCGGTGGATTCGAACTCATGGAGATTGTGCTCCACAGAGTTTCCAATGGCTGATATTTCAGAAGTAGATTAACAAGTTTTTCTTTCGAGGCACCTCTGGGTAGATTTGAACCTCCAACTCTTTGGTTAGCAGATGACCACATTAACTGTTTATATCATCCTGGAGCTCCAAATTAGAGTTGTCACTGAGTAGATACTGACTCCTCACAGAAACTTTTAAGAACAAGTTGAAGTTACTAAGCTTATTAAAGTCTGTCTTCCGCTAACACATTTTTCTAGGACCTAACTGTTTCTGGAAGGATCCATGACTACCTCTCTAGCTTAGGTAAAGAAAATTCTATTTTTTCATTACTTTTTAAGTATCAAAAACTGTTTTAATATTGGCTCTCAATTTACTTTAGTATTTCTATTATTTATATCTCCAGCACCAATGAAAAAGTCATAATTTTTCTCATAATAATCAACATAATTTTCTGTTATCCATTCCTGCCTTTCAAGTTCTTAAACTGTTATTTAACAAATTGTTGGATTATATGTAATATTTTATCAAAGGATGTTGTCAGACAAGTTTACCATTTATATTTCTCATGCTTTAAAAGCATTGTGAAGATCTGTTAAAGCTTATTAACCACAGTTACCTTTTAGAATTTTTAAAGAAATGAATCTGTTACTATTACTGTTTCTGAAATAGGTTCTTGATTAATTCTCCTCTTTCTGTATGTAAATGTTGTCTCTAGACACACAAATCTCATACCAATGTTTGCTGATGCACAAAATGTAAAACTTCCCTAAACTTGAAATCTGGCTTTCGAGCTCTCTCCATCATGAACAGGTACAATATTTAGGGCAACAGCTGGCACTTCAGTTGCTCATGGGGACAAACTCCCTCTGTTCTATTTCCTGTGCCAAAAAATAGGATACCCAGCTATCTAACAAAGCCAAACACATGTTAGTGAAGTCTGTTTTACAAGTTACTTTAGAAATTAGTTCTGCATTCTTTATTCTTCCAGTTCTATATCACTAAACATGTACACTTTTTAAAAAGCAGATGATCAATTACAGTGACTGCTTTTTATATAGTAACTGATTGTGCAGAGAGTCACACTCTGCCCAGTTTTGGGATGTTTGGTATAATCCTGATTTATTTCCACTCAAATTGTTTCACTCAGATTGATCAATTTATGAGTATCTCCCCGGGTTACTGATTTCTGACCTTTAAAAAAAATCTTTCAGGGTATAAACCTAATAGTTACTACCGGTTGTTCTTTGTCCAGATTTAATATCTTCATTTCAATCTTAAAATCACAGAGCCAAAGTCAGAAACCATATTTAAAAATTTTCACTCTCATAAATAGATTTAAGACCTAATAATATCATAGATTTCAGCTATCTTACCGGCTTCTGGAACTTCATCTCCCATTCTGTCTTATAATTTTCTAATTTTCTCCTTCACTGGTTTCATTCCCCCCAATCCCTCTGTTCTGGAAAATCTTCAAGAGTTATGTTTAGCAGATCTAGCTATGTCTGAACATTTCTCTTTGCAATTCAAATAATCATCTTAGGCTGATTTTAACAGCCTTCTTTACTTCATTCCCTCTTTTACCCTTGCTGCGTAATGTTTACTGATGAATGTCTTTCTCCCATTTCTTAACAGATCTAAGTGGTCTAGTTACTGCATGGGAAGCCTAGAGGTTTGAACACTAAGTATACATTTCTCTTGGCTATTTTCCACACCTCTAAACATTCTCTTAAATGCAACAGGCCTTGTGTTTCAGTGGTAACAGAAGTTATCAGAGAACACTAGTTTAGACAGCAAGCAAGCCGAACTCCAACTGTTCAAACAGCCTGACTTTTACAGTAAAAGGAACGGCCCTGGGCCAAGACCACTGAGATGAACAGGTATTTTTAGTTCACTTGTAGGCCAGCTCTAATGTAATTCTGAAATGTTTTCCTCAAACCAAACCCAACTTTTTCAGGGCTGTCCAAATCTGTTTTCTTTTATAGCAAGTACAAATTCTTGGAGCAAGGGAAGCATGCGTATCATTTGCAATGCTGCTGCATGTCTATGGTGTTGATGCCCGATGGCTCAAATTGGTCTGCAAAACAGATGAGTGCATTGTAATTAGCTCTTGTCAAACTGTTAGAAATACAAAAACCATTTCCACTGTAATAAAAATGATGAAAAAGAAAAATCTCTCCTATCATTTGTAAACCAAAATAGTTCCTGAAATGTCTGGTAGTTTAGGATCCCAGAGTTCTAAAATAAGGCAATTTCATTTTCAGAAATGCTTTGACTTCATTGACAGGGAGAGAGTGAGATGAGTTATCGTTCAGGCATTTTTTCCCCTATTATTTGATTGCCCATAAAACCTCATTAAAAAAAAAAAAGCCCGGTTGGGGAGTTGACATGTTTTGTTGAGCCACACGGTATGGTTCTCAAAAGATAGTTATACTTCTTCAAGCAGTTTTTTAATCAACTTTTTCTGACCTTCTTTCGTTAACTGTGAAATGTCCTAAATAATCAAAATACTGCATTTTCTTTAAAGAGGATATTGGGCAGGCATAAACCATAGGTTCCAATAGGATACCTTTGATGTCAAATTCTCATGTGAAGATCATCAGTTTCTAGCTGAAATTTTTCTTGGATAGTCACTGTTGGGACAGTGACTCAAATTACTATTTTGTTCAATAATTTAAGTTATTCCTTAGGAGAGTTCTGAAGGTCACTCAAAGAAAAATATGGGTTACTAACAGGTAGGTATTGTTTTATAAAAAATGAAATATTAACCAGCAGTAGGTTGTGCAGCTAGAGATTAGGTCAGATATACCAAAAAGTACCAAATACCTGTTTTCAGGACTTTCTCAAAGAACTCTTCACGTGTACTTACTTGTATTAGATACTAAGTTAATGCAAAGTAGATCATAGACCAAAAAAACTACAAAATCTTTAGGAGAAAATGTTTGTAGCTTTTGGTTCAGCAGAATTCTTAGCTAAAACTCCAAAAGTATGATCTATAGCCAAAAAAAAAAAGGAATAAAAGTGGGCAGTGGGCTTCATTAGAGTTACAAAACTTTCTACTACAAAATACAACATAAAGAAAGTGAAGACAAGCTACTCAATGGGAAGAATATTTGTAATACTTACATCTGATAAAATAGTTTTATCTAGAGTACATAAAGAAGATTTAAACTCATAATACAATGAACAAAAATTAATGGGTAAAAGATTTGAGTGGACATTTTATCAAAGAAAATCTATGAAAGAAAGCACGTGAAAAGATTCTTAACATTATTATTAAAGAAATGCAAATTAAAACCACAAAGATTTACTAATTTACTTCCAGTAAACTGATTAAAATAAAAAGGATGGAAATACCAAACTGGGTGAAAATATGGAGAAACTGGAAGACTCATACATTGCTGGTGGGGACGTAAAATAGTAGTTACTTTGGAAAAACGTTTGATGGATTATTTAAAAGTTGAACATAAATATACTATGTGAATCAAAAGTTTCATCCCTAGGTGGAATTATTAACCAAGATAAATGAAAACATATGCCCACACAAAATTTGTACATGAATATTCATAGCAACATTATTCATGATCTCACCCAAAAGGAAAAAAAAATCAAAATGTTTATTAATTGTATAATCAAAATGTACTATATCTACACAATGGAACATTACTCATCAAAGAAATAATTTGCCATTATGTATTCAAAATCACAGTTTGTGAAAGAAGTCAGATGCAAATGTCTCATACAGTGTGATTCAATCTATATGAAATGTCCAGAAAAGACAGAAAAGTAGAGTTAGAAGAGAGATTAGTGGTTGCTAAGGAGCTCTGGTAGTGTAGTGGTTACGAATCGGGCTGCAAACCTTAAGGTCAGCGGTTCGAAACTACCAGCCGCTCCACGGGAGAAAGATGAGGCTTTCTACTCCCGTAAAGATTTACACCCTCGGAAACCCTGTACAGGGTCGCTATGGGTCGGAACCGACTCCACGGCACTTAACAATAATAATGGCTAGAAATATAGCAAATGACTACAATCAGGCACAAAGGATCTTTTTTTGGGGGTGATAGCTGTATATTTCTGTATATTTATTAAATATCAGTAAATCATACACTTAAAAAAGAGTAAATGTTATGGTATCCTGGTGTGGCACTCTAGGATAAGCACTGGACTGGTAACTACAAGGTTGGTGGTTCAAATCTACCAGCTGCTTCTTGAAAACCCGATACAGGGTCGCTATGAGTTGGAACCCACTGGATGGTACTTAACACAATAACAATAATAGCAAACTATATAAAGTTGTTAACAAAAAGGCAACGCACTTCTATGGAGGTAAATACCAATCTTAAAACACTAAGAAAGTCTAGGGTAGATATTAATGGCCATGGATTTTGGAACCATTTTGCCAACACTCAAAATATTTGAAATGTGATTTGATGACACCATACATGTGATGGTTATTAGGGCATCTGAGTTCAGAGAAGTTCACAAAAGCTATTAATAAACAGTAAAAGTACACATCAAATCCAATCATTACTATAATAATAGCTAAAACAAGGTCCTAGAGGCAAGTGATGAAAACAGTAATAAAATAACATCTTAAGGGGAGACAATTATGGGGTTCATTCTAAATTACCATGAGAAATATGAACACTTATGGAAAAAAAAAACAAGTGGAGTTCATCACCTTCTGAATAAGAGAAAAAGAAAAAGTAAAGAGGAAAGGAAAATTCAGAAGATGTGGAAAAATAGCAAAGGAAAACAGGGTAGGTTAGAACAATAGTTTAAAAGAAAACAACAGTCAAATAAGATGGAAAAAAACAAATTGTAAAAGAATATTGAGTTTCTGTTAATGATGGTGGAACAATTTAGAAAAGAACAGTGAGAATGGATGTATAACTTGAAGACTATAAAAAACTTTACTGAACTTTACTTGTAGAAATTGTTGAAATGGCATGTGTTTGGTATGCATAATTTTGCCACAATTTATAAAAATAATTGTAGTCAAGGAAAATAAGGGCAGAGTTTACATGGTCATCTTGTTTGCCCAGAAGAAAGCACTACATATGGGTATTGTATATGGCAATGTTTTCTCTATTTGTAATCATTCTGGGCTGCTCTGTTAATTTGGACTTAGAGTCTTAGGTTTTCATTTGAATTCCTCATTGTGCTCTCTTGGCAAGTTACCTATTGTACCACCTATCAGGAAGTAAAACTTCTCATCCCCACATCCATCCACAGAAATAGCAGGACAGCATGTTAGGAGGGATTTGTTTTCTTTTTCTGGTCAGCAACATTCAGCAGCTCCCTTTGGTTGGGTGGTTGGGTTTGTTTTTCTCAGTATATTACATCAAGAAAATAGAAATGAAAACTGCTGAACACAGCAGGAAGGGTGAAATAAATCTGAAAACCACTTCCAACTGTTTTTATTCAAGCACTTCTAAAACTCTAGGATAATCCTGCTTCTTCGCATACTGCTACAAAGCATTTAAAAAAATAAAATAAAAAATTTCTGGGATAAAACTTAATACATGCACTTACTTATAAGTTAACGAAATTATACCAAGCTTGGAAAAGCAGGTGTGCCCTGGCAGACTTCCCATTGTTTTTATAGCCATTTTCTTTATCTATCAATTGCTGCAATCTAAACTGGCTCCTTGTTCTGCTGTCAGCTTCCACAGAGCTATTCTATCTCCCAGGGAGACAGGTGTGGCTTTGTCCTTCAAGTGCATGACACTGGGCAGAATCCAGCTCACCTTTCAGTCGTTCATTGTTATGACTACACAGCATTTCTTTCATTTACGTCTTTCCTTTTCAGACATGTTTGACCACACTTCTGTCCGAAGTGTTCATCACATTTCTTGCTCTAATAAAGACATCAACTCAGGGGTAACTCTGGACTCTGCGTTTACTAGTGTAATAAAGAGTTAAGACACATATTTCCTCCTTTCTAGCTCTAGCTCAGTCTGGAGAAGGCACCGAGAGGTGTATAGCTTTTAAATACTCATTAGAAAGCACACCGACTGAAAACTGTCTTGGTTTGTTGTTCTTGAAGATCTGTCTTGGTACCTCACTGAGAGTGAGCAAAAATAAACTGGGGTTGTGTCAGAGAACACTAAATTTCCTAAAACTAAAACACCACTAAGGTCTATTCTGGAACTCTGTGATCTCGCAGTGTATCACCATTTCTCTCTTCTTTATGCCTCGTTGTTGTTAGGAGCCGTTGAATCAGTTCGGATTCATAGTGACCCTATGTACCATAGAACAAAACACTGCCCACTGCTGCACCATCCTCACAAGTATTGTTAAGCTTGAACTCATTTCCTATGCAAAATAAAGGGTAACTGATTTGTGGATGAAGAGGCATAGTTTTAAAAGGAAATACTATAAAAAAGGTAAAATTAAAGGGACCAAATAGTACTTTCTAAGATTTCTCCCATGTTATCATTAAGTTTACCTTTTTTTTTTTTTTTCCCTGTTGACAACCTTTATGGATATTGAGAGCCCTAAATCAGCTGAAATATTTTAGAGTCCACAGTAAAATAGGTTTTGTGTCAATATCCATTTATACCAAGTATGTCTATGGATGTCATATAACATGTGTATACATAAATAAGTTTGCATTTATATTAAAGCCCTATCCATCTATACTTTTATTTATTCAGCCTATGGGAAGTATCTCTGAAATATTAACTAACTAAGGACCCCTCTCTCTCAACTTAAGAATGGAAATATAAATTCAATTATTATGTTAAAGTTCATTAAATGTTAACTTTATATATTATCTCACTTCTAAGGAAATAATTTTACTGTAATAGCAGTTAATATATTTAAGGGATTTTTTATTATTTTAAAGCTGCAATAGAAATTGGGTATAAAGTCAGCTTTAGATAATTTTAATAAAATTAAATTATTTAATAAAATTGAATTATTAGCATGGAGGAGTGATTATAACATTTCTATACCTCAAGGGAACATTTAACTTTTTAGCACTTTGTAATGTTTACTTATTTTTACTCCATATTACAGATTGGAAAGGAGCTTTGGTAGCATAGTAGTTATGAGTCAGGCTGCTAACCTCAAGGTCAGTAGTTTGAAACTATCAACTGTTCCTCAGGAGAAAGATGAGGCTTTCTGCTTCTGTAAAAATTGACAGTCTTGGAAACCCTATGCAGGGTCACTATGAGAGTCAGAAACGACTCCATGATACACCACTACCACCATTACAGATAGGAAAATAAGAGTTTAAGGCAAAGCAAGCAGTTTCGGATAGGTACAGAAACACTCACTTTTAATCTTCATTATACCGTCGCATTTCCAGAAATAAGATGGTAAAGTTTGATGGGATTTCAACAATTTTTTTTAGCTTCTTCAGAAGGTTACATGAAAAGATTCTAAATATGTATTTTTAAAGCTTGTTAAATATAAAAGACAGATTAAAAAATGCACTATTAACTACAAGGTCGGTGCTTAAAATCCACCAGCCACTCCTAGGAAACCCTATACAGGGTCACTATGAGTTGGAACCAGCTTGACAGCACTTAATAACAATAACAACATTCTTACATTATATGATTTAAAGGCATCACTTTATTAATCTGCTGTAAGAACATCTGTTTCCCTATTTTAGGACCCACTTTAAAGTCTATGTCAAAGATAAGAACTGTTCTTCATAACTACTGAAAACCTGTAACAGAGAAACCGTATTCCTTGCTAAAAACCTCTTATCTTCACACTTTCAAGAATCACCTAGTGCTTTGACTCAGTTAAAATTTATCAGGTCTGTTATAGAGAAGTAGTTAAGAGTTGTTAGTTCATGAACTTTCACCTCTACTACTATTCTGACAATTATGAGGGTTTGGGTCACCTGATGTACTGGTTACCTAAAAAGATACAGAGCTGATTCTTACGTTTTTTGGTGGTGGTGGTGGTTTCTTTCATTACTGCTTCTTTTGCTATGTTTCAATCGCAATTCAAGGTAAACTGCAGTTGTATTAGACTGACTTGACATTAGCGGTGGGGAGGGAATGGAGTTCCACCACACTCAGTGAAGAATCAGTTCATTATTTACGTGTGGTAGTTTCACTTCTCACATAACGATTGATTCCTTAATTAGGAACTGTTAGCCTATCCACCATTCATCTACAGTTAACATCTACTCTTTCCTTATTCACTATTCTGATTTTCTTCCCTACTTCTAGCTGATGGTTTCTGGTGGAGCTGATTTCACTTCTGCCTTCAGGTGGGTTGACTTTTGATGCAGATCTGGTCAAAGAATACATAACAGTCTTCTTTTTTAAAAAAATGTTTTATTGCAAATTATGTGATAGTTTACATGGGAGAACATTAGTTTTACATTCATCCTATCGTATATCATTTCATTGCCATGGTTACAATCCCCTCCATGCATCATCAACCAACCAAAGGGTATACACTACAAGCCTGCCCCCAGTCATCAGTACACAGCCCCTCTCCCTCTCTGGGTCTAAAGTCCCCAGCCTCTCCAAATCTCCATGTCATTGTCTCTGCCTCCATCTCTGGCATCACTGCTTCTCTGAGTAGGGTCCCCCTCTCCGCTCTTCTTCCTTGATGGCCCCAAGGACCTCCGCTCCTAGACTGCAAAGTCAATCACTCCCCTCCTTGCTACAAAACATCTACCTTTACGTTTCCAACCCTCACAATCAGTCCTGATAACATTTATTCACTATTGTATTACAGGAGATCTATCCGCATTTCCTTTCACCAGCCCCACCTAGACAGACTGGATACTACTCAGTGGAGATTCTACCTTCCTCCACGCCCTTTGGATCTAGGTTCCTTCTTGAAAGCTTATAAGCCAGTCACTTCTTGCCTTTGTAGCTCCCCCACTTTGGGTAGCCAGTGTCTAAGTTGCCCATCCCTGTCTACTCTGTGTATGGAGCCGGTGGGACTGATCCTTGCTGTAAAGATTTGTTCCTTCTTTTGAGCTACTGCATCCATAGGTGTAGGTCCATAACAGTCCTCTTGTCATACCAATCGGTTCAAGAAAGGGCCAGTCCAAACAAAGTTGAGTCAAAGACAAAACTCTGGGTCTTTATTGGAATTATTGAGAAAGACAATCTCATTCTGCTTGACCGAAAACTCAATGAACGTAAGCCTGAGGGTGCTGATTGCCATCTTCCCACCACTTAAAGGAAATCTTGCCTCAGAATACAGTGAAAATGAGGATAATCAAACCAAGAAATGACAAAACCAGAATGCTAATCAAATCACTTGAACCCTAGATCCAGACATTTCTGAGTATAGTTGGCATCCCATGAATACACATACTAAAGAAGTTTTTTTTTGTTTTTTTGTTTTAAAAAGGATCATTCAATTATGTCAATGTAATTGTAGGTTTGGAAAAATTCCAAATTCATATACCCGCTGGCCCCTATCTTATTTACTGAATGAGAATCTCTGGTGGTAAAGTCCTGGAATCTGTATTCTCAACTATTCCCTTAGTGTTTCTATGATCAGCTAATTTAGAGAACAATATGAACATTCACCAAAGATTCTCATTCTTTCTAACACCATCAACAGGTCAGATGAAGTTCACATATGCCCTGATAATACTCTAGAACATAGATAAAGGAGACTGGGGACAATGGTAACTGTTCTACTAGCTGTAATGACCACCCTGCTCACCTTCTTGTTCAGTGAAGAAAGCAATGAGACTGCAATTGTGTGAGAGGTGTTTTAATAAAGAGAGGTCGCCTTTCTTCCTCCTTATTAATAGCCTACTGATAAATTTACATGTATTTGATCCTTATGTGCTTTAGAAAATCTGAGACTTACTTTTCTGGCATATGTTTAACTTACACTGGCCAGAAAACTAGGATGACTGATAAAGCATAATTTCAAAGAAACATTCAAGATCTCACCAAATCCACTTTTTCTTATTGTTTTAGAAGATTCACGTAACCTACAATGGAAGGAAATGCATTTATCTGTTAGATATTAGTATAAGTGGATATTCTGGAGACATAATGTCCTGGTGTGGTGCTGGACTGCAAAATCAGCTTGAACCACAAGGTTGGTGGTTCAAGCTCACCAGCTGCTCCTTGAAAACCCTATACAGGGTCACCATGGGTTAGAACCAACTTGACAACACATAACAACAACAACAACTTCCTGGAGTGTACATGGAATGAATGAGGATATGGATTTCCAGTTCTCAAATGACTAGGGACATTTCTTTACCCCGATTTACAAAGCAAGAACAATTACTTCAAACTTGACCTGCCTGTGTTTCTGAATGACTTTTTAGTAGCATTCTTCACATAGTGTAGTAGTTTAAAAACAGTATCCTGAACAAAATGTTCTGAGATTTCCTGTATTCAGAATTGCTCTAAGGGTGGTTTCTAATCCCTGCAGATTTGTTCATCTATGTCAACTGTAAGGATAAACAATACGTCCAGAGTTGACATTCCATTAAAAAGAGGCTGTAGTTTATCGACCATTGATTAATATGATTAGGCAATCCATACCAGTTTTCTTGATAATAAGCAAGTTAAGTTTCCCAGGCCAAGATTCTAGGCAGAGTTTTCTACTATTGACTATTGCACATGTTGGGAGAATTGGCAAGAAACAATATGCTTTCATACAGTCTTTTCTGGAATTATGCAAAATGGACAGGAATATGTATGGACAAGCTTCATGAGAAGTTCATTTGCCATTGGAAAGTGACTAATGATCCTATAGAAATTGCCTGTTTGTGTCATCTAGAGTTGAGGTTTGTGGGATAGTTGTCTTAATGGACAACAATTTCCTAAGTTAGAACAAGAGGTATTTCACCTTCTATGCACCATCCTGTAATCCTGGTGTGCTGCTGTGGGTAAATGCACTGGACTGCAAGGTCAGTTTGAACCTCAAAGTCGGTGGTTCAAGTTCACAATACAGGGTCATTATGTGCTGAAGCCAATTTGACAGCATTTAACAACAACAATGCACCATTCTACACTTTGTTCTTTTCTACTTAAATCTAATAACTGCTGGTGGGGCACTGTACAGTAAGCACTGGACTGTGAATCACAAGGTCAGCAGTTTAAACCCACCAGCTGCTCCTATACAGGAAACCCTATACAGACAGGATTGCATGAGTCGGAACCGACTTGATGGAACTTAACAAAAAACAACAACAACGACTTCTATCACTTTTGACTGAGCTGGATGAAGAGAGAGAATAAAAGGGAAAAAATAGCATTTTTCAATGTGTTAATGTCATGGTTTTACAGTCACAAAATGGGAGTGAACTTGAAAAACAAATAGCCTATCTTTAACTGGTATTGAACAAAAATAACTCAATTATTCTAAAAGCCAAATAACGGTTTTTGGCAGATGCTCTGTACCAACTCACTACAGCTAACCATTCTAAATCAGATATCATCATCAAGGATATATTTGATAGCAAATATTGGTGGAGGACTCATAGGAAGTTACAAGGTTCATTTATCTATGGGTGACCTAATGGGACATTTATACTTATGATTGTGGGAGTTTTGAACCACCCTCTTTAACATTTTGCAGGCTAAAATAATCACAGTCATGCTCTATGGCATAGAATTTTGTTTGTGAGAAAAATCTTGTCCCATTCTCAGCCCATGTCCATGTGGAGGCGAGGTGGTATTTTACAGACGTATGTTTTGGTTAGGCTTCTCAACTTTTAAAAGAGTTGTCAGCTATATTCCCATCTCAGCTGAGATTTAAAGCATGGTCTGTCCCTAATTGGCAACAGAATATTTGCACTCCAAGTACTTGTCAAAAGAGGATAACGCTGAGTGCTTGCTACCCAGTGTCTATCAAAAATCAGCCATGAGAAATTGTATTTATGGAAGGTTGCCTGAAGGACACACAGTACATTTTAGATCTTCTAAATTTTATTTTGGATTTAGTTCAATTATACTTGAGTGTAACATACTTAAACTCCATGCCTATGTTGCTTCAAAATAATAATTATTTGTAGTCATGTGCCTTTTGTTGTTAGGTGCCATTGAGTTGGTTCTAACTCATAGTAACTCTGTATAGGATTTCCGAGGAGGAGCTGGTGGATTTGAACCACTGACCTTTTGGTCCAGTGCTTATCCTATATCACCATACCAGGAGTCATGTGCTTAGCAGTGAGAAAAGTACTTTTTATACATTAGTTTTCTTTAAACTAACCCAGCAAAGTAGGGGGTTCCTGCTTTCATTTTCAAATTTAGTTTTAAAACAAAGATTTCTTTTCCCATGGAATTTTAAGGATCTGCTATACAGCAAGGGATTTTATAGGTTTTAAAAGTAAACATTGGAACCACTGAAGTATTTATCGATTTACCAGGGAGAAATACCTTTGAAATTTAATTCTGATAGTCTTTGAAAAAATATGCTATATAATTGTTGATTTCTATAGATCATATTTGTATCTGATGTCCAAATATGAAAACTTCTTTTGAGATTCAATTTTTAGACTAAATGTAGGTTTTGAATAAGATAGTTCCTCATGTGGAGGCATTTATGGATGTTTGAGGATGAACATTCTTCAAGTTTCATGTGGAGACATCACCTCACATTCAAACTCTAGCTTTTTCCCTTATTCCTTCCTTCTCTCCATGTGAGGAGGCAAGGATTACCTGACTGTGGAGTTTGTAAAAGGATTGGGATATAACGAATTTATATTTTGTGCTTTCTCAATTTAGGTTGGCCTATCTATCCAATGTGAATTCTGGTTGCTTTTCTGCACTGTGATGTGGGGCCTGCCCTTGGTCCAGCTATGCTAATGCCTACAGTAAGTAAGATCAATAGCTCTTTTGGTTGCACACCTAAGCCATGCTCTCCTAACTCTTATCTGTCAAAAAATAAATATTTTTACATTTATCTTCCTGAAACTTGCATTTATTTCTCAGTTGTTTCTGCATTTGAGTAGGGTGGCAGTGGTGGTTGTATGCCGTCTAGTTGGTTTCCATTCATAGCATTTCGGAGGCTATACATATTTACAGGAGTAGAAAGCCTCATCTTTCTCCTGTGGAGTAGCTAATGGATTTGAACTGCTGACTTTGTGGTTAGCAGCCCAACAGATAACCCATTATGCCACGAGAATTCCTTAGGGAAGCTAGAGGTGTCATTTATTTTGCTTTATAAGTACTCAACAATATCATAGGAAACACAATAGTACAGTTTAAAAATGCTTTAGAAAATAGTTGATCACTATTCACAGATTTTTAAATATTATAATATCACCTGCTAAAATGTTAGAGTAATAATTCTATTCTCTGGCTGCAAGGTCACGGTTCAAGCTCACCAGCCACTCCTTGGATAGCCTATGCAGGGTCGCTATGGGTCGGAACCGACTTGATGGCACTTACAACAACTAGAAGTAATGAAGACAACTATGCATATGCATTTGCTCCTTATCTTCTTTAACGAGCTCTGTATTTTCAGAGCCATGTTCATTAATCAAATAGGGCAAGAGCCGAAATCACAACAAAATAATGATCCAATCATGTTTTATCATGGCATATAGTCTAGAATTCATTTACATATATATATATATAATAAATAGCCGCAAAATAACTATCAAGTCCTTGCAAGATGACTGTTGTTAGGTGCTGTCAAGTTGGGTCAGCCCTATTCACAACAGAACAAAGCTATTAAAGTTTCTAAACACAGACAATTTGAGATATTTCTTAAATTACATTGACTCTTGTTAACAAAATGATAGGAACTATAGACTAGAAGCAAGCATTTTATACTAAACTATAGAAGTCTCAGGTTCATCCCCAATTCTGCCACCCATGAACTGGACTATTTTGCGTAAACTATCACCCAACCAATCATATAAAATTGTTTTCAAGATAATGGATGTGAACATGTTTTGGAAATTGTCAGACATTAACAAATTAAAGATAATTAGATCCAGATTCAGGTCCATATATAGGTATAAATAAAGGAAAGGTCCTGGGTTTTCATTCTGCTGCTGCCAATTAGTTAGCATTTATTGAGTGCTATTAGATTATTCCAGGACACATTGTGTCATAGACTCTTTTTTCTTAAAGTGTAGGCTACTGAAGTTTAAGGTCACATCAAGAACTCAACACTGATGTCACTAAAACAGCCAGCATTTACCATAGTGTAGAGACTGAGAGTTATGTTGAGTTAAAGCTGCAATGATAAGAAAAATGTTAGATGCTGAGAATATCATATGATTATAGGTAAATGGAGTGCTGAGTTGAGGGATAGTCCTCAAGAGAGTAACCGGACCTACAGATTATGTTCCAGTTCTTTTAATTTTTCATATTGAGATGGTGAACAAGAACTTCCAAGCCGCTACTGTATACTTCTAACTCACAAACAATTATGAAGCCTCTCTTGTAACCATTGTTGTTGTTGTTGTTAAGTGCCGTCGAGTCGGTTCCGACCCATAGAGACCCTGTACAGGATTTCCGAGGGTGTAAATCTTTACGGGAGTAGAAAGCCTCATCTTTCTCCTGCGGAGCCGCTGGTAGTTTCGAACTGCTGACCTTAAGGTTCACAGGCCGACTCGTAACCACTACGCTACCAGAGCACATATTAAAATATGCTTACAAAGACTTTTTATAAAATCTTTCTGCAAGTTTTAAACTCCAAAACTTAAATACCAGAAATAATCTTTGAATGTACTTCATGGGCTTACTACAAATTTTCTTCTTAGAATTGTCAGATTCCCCAAAATTAGGATTTTGAGCAGTGTTCCCTCTTATCTGTTGTTATTAAGTGCCGTGCAGTTGGTTCCAGCTCACAGCAATCCTGTAGAGGATTTCCAAGGAGTGGCTGGTGGGTTTGAACTGCTGGCCTTGAGGTTATCAGTCTAATGCTGATCCTACATTGCCATACCTTCTTGTATCTATAGGACCCATTTTCTGGGAATCAAAGGTATTTAAATAACAATCTTTTGTGTAATGTGATTACCTAAACTCTAATGAGTTTTCTTAGAAGTGATCTTTACAAATTAAATTCAAGGTAATATGTTTAAAAGTATAAATGTCCACAGCAATTTCACAGGAACACCGTATTTCGGCTTTTAAAGTCTTTTTTTGAAAAATTTTTTAAAATCTAATTTCTGGTGGCAGATATTTAGATATTCAGTTCGTTCAAATAACAATAAAAAAGATGAGAAGAAATTTGTTAATGCCAATAATATTCATGGTAGACAAAAGGGAAAAGGGAAGTTCTAAAGAAGAAACACTTCTATGGGACCCTTTACTGATCAAATAATAGAACCCAGGACAAGCTTCTTTAATGAATCTACTGATGCTTGATTAGAGTATTAAAAGATCTCTAATGTGTGGCAATCCCAAGGGCTCTGTGGCTTCCTTAATTAATTCTACTTTAAGTACATTATTCAACAGCTGCTTTAGGAAAGCAAAAGGTCTGTAATTTTTGACACAAATGTTTGGGAGTGATTTTAAAATCTAGTACCTACTTTCATAAACCATTTGGTCTAGACTAGATGAAGAGAAAATACGATGAGAAGATTCTTCCCATTGCTAAACGCTGGTTAGTTCTTACTCTGCTTTCTTCTGGGTAGGTAAAGAAAGTTGATATGTGATCACCACATCCTGCCTCAGAAGACAGAGCCATTCCTTTCCCAGTTTACACACCTTCATTTCTACCAACGGTTATTTTTGCTGGGGAAAATATATCAGTGATTTTTTTTTTTTTTTTTTGATCGACAACTTAAGTATTTAGATCTACCTCTATAAATTGCTTGGAAAAAGTGCACTTGACTTCTTTGACTCACAAGGTACAATTTATACTTTGACTTCTTCCCTCGGTCATTCTGTCACAAATTCTTTTTCTTGCTTTGGGCTATCTGAACTAACATATATGCCATGTTGACACACACACATGCACACACACACACACTGACTTTCAGAATGACTTCATGCCAAGTGGTATAATTCTGAACACTACCTTAAATTTCAGCTGCCCTGTTAGCTCCCAGACTTACAAAGTCTGGATTTATTGTGGGCCCTTGAAGTGCAATTTTTGACACATCATTAAGCTCCCTTTTCATTGGGAGCCTAAGGGCATACTCAGGCTCACTACAAAGAGCTAGCCTAAACATCGGTTACAACACGTGTCATGAGCTGCAAGGGGCTTGTTTGCCAGCAGGGCAAAAAGTTCACTGCAGCTCAAGCAATCCTCTAAAACTGGGTGGGCAGAGATAATGAGATGACCACACACCACCAATGAGTTGTTCATCTTTGTCTTCAAACATCTAATATCACAGTTATCTCAGTAGGAATGGTGCACCCTGGAAAGAGTTGTACATATCTTTAAGATGGCAAAGAAACCAGTAAAAGAAAATACACCTGAAAAATAGAAGCAAAAGAATTGTGGGCATTTTTTGTTTTTTAATACCAGAACTTATTGAATTAGGCCAATAAATTCTGTGTGTCTTTTCTTTTTTTTTCTGGCAATGTGTTTTATTTTAATTGTATGCAGATTTATTCTAATGTTATCATGCTAATCAACCTGTGTAACTATAATAAAATAAAGGCAATGTCAACACCTCATCAACTAATCACACTGCTTCTTTCATCCTAGATGCTGTATCCTCCCCAAACAGCACCAAAGTACTATAAAAATTATTTACACAAATAAACTATTATCTAAAGACTGAAAAGGCATAATAAATTATGCGTAATATGGCCCAATTATGTCATAATTTCTTTGTTTTAATTATCTGTATAGTCTTAATGAAGGGGTTGCTAGAAGGTGGAACCATTTTTATATTTAATGGAAAAAAAAAACAAATTTGTTTTTAAGAATGAAAACAAAGATAATTAGCTCCTAAATTAGAGGCATACTAATACATACTTGTTCCTAAATTATTATCAGTATCATTTGTTTGTGCTATCAAAACTTTTCTCTCTGGAGCTTGGGTGCTGGTTATTCAAGTTATTTTTCCCAATTCTGTTAAATGTATTAATATCTTGCTGTTTATCAAGCGCCAAAATAAAGGTTAAAAAAGTTCCCTTGATTATCTGCAGAAGAAAAATTGGGGTGGGTGATGACAACTATGATCTTTCAGATGCAGTATACGAATGCATAATAATTTAAGAAAGTGAGAAAAAAAATACATTTATCAAGAAAAGAGAGAACTATCCTAAATTCAACACAGCAAATCAGCAAATTTCTTCAGGGAAAGACATCAAATTTGAAAGGCATCAATACTTTTCTGCTGTCACCAAACTGTTATTTATGCTCATATGCCAGCTGGATTTGTGTATGTGCGTGCATAATCTTTTTTCTCACCACTGATGTCATCATTAAAGCTGTGCAAGAATTCTGATTTTCGTTTTGCACAATCTTCAGGGGAGACTTGGACATTATGGTGAAAGTTTGTGACAAGTTTGTAAAAGTAAGACATGCAGGCGGCAAGGCAGTGAAATGTCACCACTGCAAAATAGACTAAGCTTGCAGATCTGTGTATTATTTTACCTGTCCAGTACACTTTGAAAGAAACCTCACAGGGCAACTGCAGAAAAATAGGTACTTAACCATTCTCTTGGGAGAAAGACAGACATTTAACAGTACTGACATAACATCAGACCTTGCTGTCCTTTTTTGAATTTTCAAATATGTTCTAGAATACTCTTCAAGACATATTTCTTTTTACAGTGTAAAGAAAGATATTGGTCTCTGGACATCTGTTTCTCCAGGCAGAAAGTAGTACTGCTTTTAATTGCTGTAAGCCTTATGAAAGCTTCAAAAGACTGAGTCTTTTAGGAAATTTTGTTCACGGAATCTCAAAGCTGCAATGAATTAGTTTCAGACTGTTTTTGTTAGATGCTGTTGAGTTGGTTCCGACTCAGAGCGACCCTATGTGAAACACTGCCCCGTCCTGCAACATCTCTAGATTGTTATGTTTCAGTTCACTGTTGCTGCCACTGTGTCAATCCATTTTATTTCACTGACCCTCCAATTTTCCAAGCATGATATCCTTCTTCAGAGATGGTCCCTCCTAATAAAACACCCAAAATATGAGAGAGGAAGTTTTGCCATACACCTTTCTAAGGAGCATTCTGGCTGTATTTCTTCCAAGACAGATTTGCTTGTTCTTCTGGTAGTTCACAGTACTTTCAATATTCTTCTCTAATACCATAATTCAAATGCATTTATTCTTCTATGACCTTCCTTATTCACGGTCTAACTTTCACATGCATATAAAGCAACTGAAAATGCCATGGTTTCAGTCAGACACATCCTAGTCCTCAAACTGACATCTTTGCTCTTTACCACTCTAAAGGTTTTTTTTTTTATTTTCCTGCATATTTACCCAATGCAATATGTCATTTGATTTCTTGACTGCTGCTTCCTTGAGCATTGATTGGGGATCCAAGCAAAATGAATACTTTGACAACTTCAACCCTTTCTCCTTTTATCGTGATGTTATTTATTTTGAGGTACAGTCCACACTAAGAACTGTAGTCTTTGATCTTTATCAGTAAGTATTTCAAGTCCTCTTGGCTTTCAGCAAGCAAGGTTGTATTTTCTACATAATGCAGATTGTTGTATCTCCCTCCAATATTGATGCCACTATCTTCTTCATATAATCCAGCTTCTTGAATTATTTGTTTAACATACAGATTGAATAAGTATGATGAAAGAATACAACCCTGGCACACACCTTTCCTGATTGTAAATATTTCACTATTCCCTTCTATAGGTTCCTCATGAGCACAATAATGTGTTCTGGAATACTTATTCTTCACAATGTTGTTGAAAATTTGTTATGATCTACGCAGTCGAATGCCTTTGCATAGTCAATAAAGCACAAGTAAACAAGTAAACATCTTTCTGGTACTCTCTGCTTTTAGTCAAGATCCACCTGACGTCAACAATGATGTTTCTCTTTCTACATCCTCTTCTAAATCCAGCTTGAATTTCTGGTAGTCGATGTACTGTTGCAACCATTTTTGTATTATCTTCAGCAAAATTTTAATTGCGTTTGATGTTAATGGTACTCTTTGGCAATTTCTGCAATCTATTGGATCACCTTTGTTTGGAAAGGGTAAAAATACAGATTTATTACACTCAGTCAACCAGGTAGCTGTCTTCGAAATTTCTAGGTGTAAAGGTCTGAGGGCTTCCAGTGCTGCATCATTCTGTTGAAACATTTTAATTGGTATGCTGTCAATTCCTGGAGTCATGTTTTTTTGCCAATGCCTTCACTGCAACTTGGACTTCTTACATCATTACGATTGGTTCTTGATCGCATGGTACCTCTTGATCACACGGTACCAGTTCTTTTAGATACAGTGACTCTGTGTATTCCTTCCATCTTCTTTTTGCATCATTTAATATTTTACCCATTTAATTTTTCAACATTGCAACCAAAATCTGAATTTTTTCCCCAGTTCTTTTAGCTTGAGAAATGGCTGAGTGTCTTCTTCCCTTTTGGCTTTCTAACTCCAGGTCTTTTCACATTTCAGACTAGGAAGCAATAACCCAGAACAACAGGCAGTGGGAGACTATTGTCAGGAAAAGACATGATAAGGCCATCCAGACGCAGTAGTAAAATTGGAGGTCTCAGGTAGGAAGGGAGGCAAGGGGAAAGAGTACAGAGGATGGAACTCTTTAAAAGGAGTCCCTTTCTATACCATTAACATGACTACAATGAATATTCGTTTCCTACAGCTTTAAATCAGGAAATGTATTCTTCGAATTCATTCAGTATTGTCACAGTTTCTCCCCCCTCATCCTCCCCCAGGAATAACCTAAGTCAAAATAACTCATCCCCATACAAATCTTCATTGGAAGACCTAGTAAATTAATATGGACTACATGTTAATTTGTCACTATAACCACATCGCTAATTGCCAAGGAATCAATTCTGATTCATGATAAGCCATGTGTATCAGATTTGTTGTCAAGTGCCGTTGAGTCGGTTCCGACCCATAGCAATCCTGTACAAGGTTTCCAAGGCTGTAAATCTTTACAGGATCCAAAAGCATCATCTTTCTCCAGCGGAACTGTTGGTAGTTTCGAACTGCTGATTAGAGTAGAACTGTGCAAAATAGGATTTTCAATGACTGACATTTTCGGAAATAAATCTCTAGGTCTTTCTTCTAGGATGCCTCTGGTGGACTCCAACCTCCAACCTGTCACTTAGCAGCCAAGTAACTGTTTGCACCACCCAGCGAATGACCAATGACTTACTTTCATTAAAGTTTTCAGAATTTGGGTGTGGGGAAAGGGATTTTGAAGGATAAGATAAGCTGATTTTTACTGTTTCTTAGAGGACAGGTCCAGTGATAGACCCTTTTCTTATGTGTTCTTTCTTTATTCTCACAAAACCCTGTAAAGTGCAGATGCTTTTTCCCATTCTAACAAAGGGGGGAACTAAAGGCCAGAGAGATCAGATAACTCAATCAGGTTTAAAAATCTAATGGGAAGGAGCTATCACAATGACCTGGACGTGAACTCCACTCTGTCCTACTAAGTCTGTGACAGTAAGCAAGTGACTTAACATCTCTGGACTTCCTTAATCTCATATAGAGGGTTTTTGGCTGTTAAGAGTGGTTGTTGGCGGTGGTTATGTGCCATGGAGTCAGTGCCTACTCATAGTGACCCTGTATAAGGGTTTGCGAGGCTGTAAATATTTACGGGAACAGAAAGCCTCATCTTTCTCCCGTGGAACAGCTGGTAGTTTCGAACAGCTGACCTTGAGGCTTACGGCCCGATTCATAGGCACTACGCTGTAGAGATGCTAAATACAGCAACCTAATGGGTGCCTGATCAATTATATGTGCCCCCTAAAACCGCTGTTTCTGCCAATGCAATTATCTCCAAGATGATTCACAATCACAACACCATCATTATCTGTTTTAGTAGAGTCTGAATTTGCATCTAGGTCTGTCTTACTTCAAAGTTCTTTCCTTTTTCTCTTTACAGTTCTTTAAATTGGATTATGGAAGAATGAAGTGAAAGAATGAACCCATCCATATGTCTCTACTGTTTCACAAAGTGCTAACAGGTTCTCAAGGGTTTACTTCTAGCTGGGGAGACAAAACATATATATAGGACCAATTTAATAAATAAAACATGATACTGCGTCATTATGCTGCAGAATGAATGGTAAAGGCAGAAAGCACTTCAGGAGTTGAAGGGCTTTTATTATTTTATTTCTTCACTTTCTCTAGAGTCTCCTGTGCTTTTCAGGTTAACATGGTGGCTAAAATCAGCTCAGATTCTTTATAAAGACCCTCAGGGTTGAGATTTAATGCTGGAAGGTTAAAACTATGAAATTCACTTTCCCTAGTGATTTTATGATTTCACACTGTGAGTCTTTGTAATTTTAATAGATTTTAAAGACCCACCTGATTGCTCATGATTGTGTCCCAAGAAGCAACATTCCTTTCTTGTATAAACTAAGAGACTAATAGGATTTGCAATGTCCTATTTATCACATTTTTTTTTTTAAGGCAAGATAAGTAAGGTAACTATGTATGAATTCTGTTATGCAGTTTAAAAGCCATGTGCTTAAAATTTATAAGGCTATTTTTAACCCAGAAAGCAAAAAAGATTTTGATTAGGAATATCTCTTTTTATTTTATGTTTATTTACTCTTCTAATTTAATTTTCCACAAACTTTTTGAAGCCCCCTCCTAGTAGTAATGCCAATTTGGAGTGCTCCTTTCCCCCAAAAAACAGATCTTCTTGTTTAAAATCATACTTTTAATCTCTTTCTAGGAGGATTTGACAAAAGCAAAAATGCGTCCATCTATTCTGGTATGGCACTGTAGGATAAGCACTCAGCCATATGGTTTGAACCACAAGGTAGGCAGTTCAAACTCACCAGCTACTCCTTGGAAACCCTGTATACAGTGTTGCTATGAGTCAGAACCAATTTGACGGCATGTAACAACAACAACAACAACAACAACAACAACAACAACATCCCTAGAGGTTAAGAACACCAAGAATCTGTCTATTAGGTATGAATCCCCCATCCACAACTTAGCAGCTATGGGACTCTTGGTAAATTACCTCATTTCTCTTTTCCTCAGTTTCTTCACCTGTAAAAGTGAAGATATTAGGAGTAGCTATCACATGATTTTGTTATGCGAGTTAAGTAAGTTACTATTTATAAAGCCTTTAGTGTGGAACACGGTAAGCACACTTTAAATGTTGGCTAAATGAGTCAAATGAGTTACATTCTGAAACTAATTTTCCTCAAGCATCTCCTTAGTCTGTGGGAGAAAGAATCTCTGAAATCCAAAAAATTTAGGTTAGAGAGTAGATCTTGGGCATTAGTTAATTGACTGATCATCTCTTAAAGCAGAATGAGTCTTAATAAGGGCTTCCAAATCAGATTACTCTTCATGCTCATGTAACAATAAAGTATTCATCTAAAGAATATTTACCATGACTTTATGCTTGAAAGAAATCAGAAAGGCAGCTATTCGGATATACAGTTTTGGACAGGACTTTTGGCAATGATATTTAAACATTCCTTCACATACCACTATTTGGTTTAAGGCAGTGATTTGTTAACTGGGTCATCTGTAACACATACCCCTTCCTTTTTTTGGAAATACACCTGTTTCTGGGATTTGATTTGGCTCCTAATTCAAACAGACCTCCAAGTGCTCTGAAACAAAATCAACCTAAAATTATACACTTATCTAGAGTTACATTTAGGCCATATGGTTTAAGTTGTCCAAATGTCACAGAAGTAACAGCAGTGCCATCATCATACTTTACACTTACCCATCATCTTTCATGCCAGAATATTATGTAAGTTATCAAAGTATCATTAAGACAGAGGTGTTAACCCTAGTTCCAAAAGGACAGTCACTTGACTACTATGTTTCAATCTACCTCTGTTCTATAGTGAATTCTTACATACAAGTTTTTCAAAATCTATAATAATCTGATGATCATATTTCTATAACTGACAATGGATGAACTTTTATAATGTAGAAGACAGATGACATGCATATAGGACCAAATTCTTTCTCTTGGGTCTCTGACACAACTCTTGATCAAATTAATATTAGACACACTGCATTAGAGTGGTAAAATAATGTGGAAAATGTTATCCCAAGAAACCCTCATAACATCCACTGAGAAATACTCTGGGTGATGAAGACATTCCAGTGCATCACTTGAAGTGTATATCCATCTAAACTTGAAAGTCTCTCTCAAACTATCACACCTATTTCTTAGTCCTCAGTATCACACCAGACACATAGGAGGGACTCAAAAATTAAATGTCAGATGGAAAAATAATGTATTAAATGCATGATTGACTTGCAACAATGTTAGCAATCAGAGGTTTATACAGTATATGTTCAGGGTAGGTATAAGTAAGACAGAGATAGGCAATGATATGACGGTGGGCAAAGAAGATGATCAGACTACCAGGGGCAGGTTGAAGAAACCATGAGTGGTGTATAATTTAAGCACGATAGTGTGACAAAAGACAAAAATGTCATTCTGATTTTGTCTTATGTGCATATCTCTGGAATTATCTAGGCTGGAATAGTGTAAGGATCTATGTTGTCTTGCTCATTAACAAATTAGCCCATCAATGAACCAACTGACCATGACAGGAGCTAGGTGTTAGATGAATACTCACCTCAAACAACAATCTTGTAGTTAATAAGCTCAAAGGGTACACGTGGCATAGTGGGTTACGTGTTGGGCTGCTAATCACAAGATCTAGTAATTCAAATCCTCCAACAGTCAATAAGAGCATAGTAAATTGCAACAGCTTAAGATCCAAGCTTTTGAAAGATGTTCAGCTTTTGGTCAGTATTGCTGTTACCCCCAGGTTAGAGTTATCATGGCTGAGTCTCCAGAATGTCTTATAATTAACAGTAACTATGTAGTGTAGTGGTTACGAATCGGGCTGCTAATCTCAAGGTCAGCAGTCCAAAACTACCAACTGTTCTGTGGGAGAAAGATGAGGCTTTCTGCTCCCGTAAAGATTTACAGCCTCGGAAACCCTATGCAGGGTCGCTATGAGTTGGAACTGACTCCACGGCACATAGCAACAACAACAGGTCACTGAGTAAATCTCACAATACCCCCAAATTCTGCTGTACTTTCTAATACAGGATGTTGTTCTTAGATGCTATCTAGTTGGTTCCAACACATAGCAATCCTTTGTGCAGCAGAATGAAACACTGCCCTGTACCGCTCCATCTTTACAACCTTTCCTATCTTTGAGCCTATTGTTGCAGACACTGTGTCTATCCACCTCGTGAAGGTCTAACTGTTTTTTGCTAACCCAGAGTAGGAGGACATTAAGCCAATATTTTATCTGCAGTTGAATTTGCACCCTGGGATACTAAAAAGCTCCAGGGTTTACACTGTTTGTTGAAGGTTTCAGAGTTAAATGTAAACAAGGTAGAAAATATTTATTTTCTTGGTAGTACTTTTTAAGGAGCTCTGATAGCGTAGTGGTTACAAGTCAGCTTGCTAATGACAAGGTCACCAGTTCGAAACTACCAGACGTTCCACGGGACAAAGATGAGGCTTTCTGCTCCTGTAAAGATTTTACAACCTTGGAAACTCTATGCAGGATTGCTATGAGTCGGAACCAACTCTGGGACAAATAATCACTACTACCACCGATTTTTAAAAGATGCAAAATAAGCATGAAACTGTTTTGGAATAGAATAAGTCATATATACTGTCTTTAGAACCATTTTTTGCCTATTCTGGTTCCTCTCAGCAGGCCTGCCCAGGTCTCCCTGGAATAGGTGCTCACTCTCTATAGATTATGGGGTGTCTTGGAGATTGAGAGGCACTTCACCTTGAGTTTGAAGGTGGTTGTGGCACATTCTTATTCTATGATCTCAGACCAATTCCTCTTGCAGAGCTTTAATTTTCTCTTCTATGAAAAGATAAAACAACAGCGCCTTCCTTTAAAAGATGATTATATAGATCATGTGATGATATTTACACACTCCCTGGTATACAATATGTGCTCAATAAATATTCATTCTTCTTAATTGAAAGAAACCAATTCATGATTCAAATTTGAGGACTTTCTCCACCCTTTATTCAGTATTTAATTATTCCTTCTGAAGATAATTAGAGATCTGGAGTAATGACCTCAGGCTAAGCACTTGAAACCAAGTCCTTTGAATCAGCCTAGCACCACCATAAACGAATGCCATATGTTACAACTGATTCGGGTTCAAAGTGACACCCATCTTAAATTAAAGTAATAGAGCTGCGAAAAACTGCTTTTCCCAACTCTTCAGGGGAATTCTAGGAATCATCCAAGTAAATCTTAAAATGGAAGAAGCAATTAAGAATATAAAACTTTACTAATAGGAGAATGGAGCCCTGGTGTGGCGCTGTGGGTTAATGTGCCAGACTGCAAAGCCGTTTGAACCGCAGGATCGATGGTTCAAGCTCATCAGCTGCTCCTCAGAAACCCTATACAGGGTCACTATGGGTCAGAACCAACTCAGCAGCACTTACAACAATAGAATAGGAGTCTTGGTGTGGTGCTATAGAATAATGCACTGGACCGCAAGGTCAGTTTGAATTGCAAGGTCGGTGGTTCAAACTCATAGCTACTCCTTGGAGACCCTACACAGGGTTGCTTTGAGTCAGAACCAACTTGATGGCACTTAACAAAAACAACAACAATAGGAGACTAGGACACAGATGAGGGACCTAGGATATAAAGCAAGGAGCAGAGAGATGACAAATAGTTTTGCCTTCTTTCCTCCTGTCTCATTTTTTAGTTACAAATTGTTGTTGTTATGTGCTGTGGAGTCGGTTCCGACTCACAGTGACCCTGTATTGGTCACTGTAAATCTTTACAGGAGCAGAAAGCCTTATCTTTCTCCAGCAGAACATCTGGTAGTTTCGAACTGCTAACCTTGCGGTTCACAGCCTGATTCGTAACCACTAAGCTACCAGAGCTCCTTAGTTACAAATTAGAGGGTCAGTAAAAAAAAAAAAAAGAAAAATCTTCAATGAGGTGGACTGATATGGTGGTTGCAAATATGGGTAGACTTCGGAATTCTTGTAAGGATGGCACAGGACCAGGCAGTGTTGTATATAGGATGACTTTGAATAGAAACCAACTCCACAGCACCTAACAACAACCACAGTTGCAAAGTTAGGGACCAGGTAAAGTGGGTGTGAAAAACAACAACAACAACATTTGTTTGGATCTTTGAAGAACTTGCAATTCAAGAAGAGATATTGACTCCTATGGGACCACTTTTAATTTCCTGGGATGCGCTAGATGTCTTAAGACCCTGATTCTTTCCCTATAACACCTTGGTTTTCTCTTTATTTCTTATTTTGGGGTAGGATAGAGGAAAGAGCATACTTTTGGATGGATCCAAACAGACCTGGACTGATTAAGGTGTATGTCTTTGAGCCTGTGATTTACACTCACTGGACTAAGTTTCCCCCTCTGATGGAGGGCTACTATCACAAGTCTTGAGTACTCTTGTAAGAAGGAAATAATCTAACATTTGCCATATGCTTTATGCAATAAGATCTACTAATATTTATATAGGTGCTATGACAATCTGGAAGGTAGCTAGGGAATTTATTTTGAAGATGCATTTTGGATACCAAGCAAATGGTTTTTACTGAGTGTCTATGTTTATTTGTCATAGATTTTGGTGGTGGTACAAATGGTCAAGTACTCAGTTTTTAGCAGATAGGCTGTGACCCCACCCAAATGCACCTCAGAACACAGATCTGACAATCTTCTTCTGAAAGGCGACAGTCTTGAAGACCCTATGAAGCCATTCTACTCTTCACACATAGGTTCACCATGAGTCAGAATGGATTCGAAGGCAACTAACAACAACAACTTTTGTGAGGAGATGGTTGTTGATAAGAGAGTGCCATTCTTTTGGATGGCCATCTAGGATAAAACAGTTAAGTACTTGGCACAGAGTTGTTGTTATGTGCCGTGAAGTAGATTCCGACTCACAGCTACCCGTACAGGATTTCTGAGGCTGTAAATCTCTACGGGAGCAGAAAGCCTCCTCTTTCTCCGGAACAACTGGTAGTTTTGAACTGTTGACCTTGAGGTTAACAGTCTGATTTGTAACCACTACGCTACCAGAGAGTAGGTACTCAAAATCAGAAGCCTTTTTGACATTGGAGTGCTACAGGAGACAGAAAAGCATGATGCTTATGGCCTGGCATGCACCTTAAGCTTCACGGAGAGAAGTAAATGGACCCTTTCCTTGCACTTCTAGCATTGCCAGTCCAGTTCACCAGGGAATGGAGACTAGATTCAAAGATATAGTCCCGGATGGAAAACTGCCACTGGGAATTAAATAATGACTTTGCAAAGAAAATACTTGCTGTGTTACCTCAGATACAATGGTGGCAAAAGGTAACAAAAGTCACAAGTCAATGGTCAATCATGAAGACTAACATTTAAACTACAAAATCTTTTAGGGTATAATTTTTTCCCAGTCAAAATAGCTAAAAAACAAAACAAAACACACAGCTGATTTTCTGTGCTGTTGCTACTCTCCATTTCATAGTGAAACAAGTCCCATCCTACATATTGTAGAATTATATTCAGTATAGATTTGTTCATCATTTCTTCTACCCTATCCATTTTTCAGCAGCTGATTAGTCTCCCTGGGATGTACACACATCTCTGATCAAGAGTTGCTTGACTCTTTCCCATCTTCACACACACTTCCCAATATCCACATTGCTTCTAATAAATGTGTTTATATGTACATACATAAGCTCATTTGTATGCATATATGTTCTCAATATTGTATTCAAAGACACATTCTGAATGGGTGTACATATGCACGCATATACATATAGGAATCCAACTGGATTCCCAGAGGGAAATGTGGAACACATTGTTAAAATGTCTGTCATCCATGTAAGAGAAACCAAAATGAGCTGGGCATTAAATTTGCATACAGCCCCAAGCACAGAGGTTCCTGTATATGCGCCATTCTACTGTTCTTGATGATGGGCATATCTGACAGAAAGATTCTGTCAGGATTAGCTCAGGAAAAACACCCCCAAGGAGATAATTTGAAGACATACTGAGAATTTGCCTCAATACATGAAAATAAACATGAAATCCTCAGCACTCTCTGCACACTGAAAAGTTCTCACCAACGCTCTGCCACACACCAGGGGATAATCTACTGGAGCTAATTAACACAGAGTCATACACAAATTGTGAGAAGTGGTTGCCACTTAGGATTGATTTAGTTGCTGCAGTGCTTAAAAGAGACTTGAGAAGGTTTTGCTGTAAGTGTAGGAGGAAAGAAGAGGAAAGAAACGTGTAAAAAACAGCTGCAAAATTAAAAGGTGCTAAGGTCTCCCCCTCCCCCCACCCCAAAGGCATTAGGGAAACTCATTGAGAAACTATTAACATGTCAGTAAAGAAATCTTCTCATTTCATCTGTTTCCACATCAAAATTTCAAAATCTTTCTCTCTCTCTGTCACACACACACACATACACACAAATTGTGACTAGGAAAAAAAGCATGTTATTTTACCACATGAGCAATAGTGCTACCATATGGATCACATTACCTAAAACAGTAATTTTTCTCCCCTTTGTCACTTTATTCTATCCTTCTGACTTATTTAGATTCTCAGCAAAATTATTAATTGTTAATGTGTTTTGAGAGTCCTGGTGTGGCATTGTGGGTTAATGAGCTAGCCTGCAAGGTTGACCTGAATTGGAAGGTCTGTGATTCAAACTCACCAGCCACTCCTTGGAAACCCTATACAGGGTCGCTATGTGTTGGAACCGCTTGACAGCACTTCATAAGAACAGCATCGTGTTTTGGAAAAATCGTCAAAGAAAAACAGGCCATCAAAAATTCCTTCTTATTATACTATTTAGTAATATTATAAGGATAGAACAAATATAACTACTTTAAAACCCCCTTCTTAAAAGTGAATGTTATGGGTATTATCTTATGCATATTCAGTATCTCTAATAATAATAGTGGAATTTTGCAATGGCAAAATAGTGGGATTTATTTGTTATTGATAAGTGCTGTTGAGTTGGTTCCAATCCACAGTGACCCTGTATAGGGTTTCTGAGGAGCGGCTGTTGAGCTTGAACCTCTGACCTAGGGTTTGCAATCCAGTGTATTAACCCACAGTGCCATACCAGGACTCCAGTGGAATTTATACATTTCTACATATAAAGTCCAGTGTGGCACTGTAGAATAAACACTGGACTGCTAACCGAAAGATCAGCAGTTCAAACCCACCAGCTACTCTTTGGAAATCCTATACAGGGTTGCTATGAGTCAGAACTGACTTGATGGCACTTAACAATAACAACAACGTATATAAAGTAGATTTGACAACTTAGTTTTTAATTACTAAATCATAATGGACATAAAGTTAAAACATTAATGCAAAGCCATTAATTCATGCTTTGTATCAATTCAGAATTACAAGTGATATTTTATCTTTTTACAGAGTTCACTAAAGAATATTATTATGGTATAAACAGTATTTCGGGGTGATGGGTGTTTACTTTGGATTTGAGAACAACCTTTTCATTTCAGCTATATGGTTTGTAGCCAAATTAGTTAGAAATCATTCTTGATTAAAGGTTCAATTTTGACTCCTATTAGCTGAGTTATTGTTTACTAAGAATAACAAAATCTACACGTGAAAAATTCAATAAAATATTTTTTTTCATCAATTAAGCCTAGCTTAAAAAGTACAATTCAGCAAAAGTGCATTAATATTGATCTGCTATCATACAAAGCCCTGAATAGAAATAGAGACTCAAGCCCTATTAGGAAAGATAGACACTTAGTTCACACCAAAGTAAGGCTCAGCTCAAGAAATAATAAACAGTTGGACTGACCAAGTGGAGTGTTTTGTTGAGAAAGATTATAATATTTGTGTGTTTGTGTGAGAGCATGTGTGTATGAAAATGTGCACTGTGTGGTCAGTTTGTACTGTCTGCTAAGACCAAGATCAATAGTAGGCTGTAGGCAATTTGTTAACTCTGAGAAGAGCTGAATGAATGGGAGGATTAGAAAAGGGCTCTATTCAGGAGTTCTGATGTGGTGCTGCGGCTAATGCACTGGACCGCAAGATCGGCGGTTCAAATTCACAAGCTAGTCCTCAGAAATCCTATACAGGGTCGCTATGAGTCACAACCTACTCGATAGCATTTAACAACCACAGCAACATATTTAAGAAATAAAATTAGGATGGTAGATAGGTCAGATAATAAAGACCTTTCTCTAAAAGTAGTTCTAATTGTTGTTGTTAAGTGCAATCGAGTCGGTTCCGACCGACTTTGCAGTCTGGCGCATTAACCCACAGTGTCACGTTGTATTTTAAATCTCTTTCAAAAACTAATAAATTGTTAACAATAGTTGTTATTATTGTTAAGTGCCGTCGAGTCGATTCTGACCCTTAGCGACCCCTTACAGGGTTTCCAAGGAGCAGTTGGTGAGCTTGAACTACCAACCTTGCAGTTCAAACAACTTTTCAGTCTGACACATTAGCTCACAGCACCACATGTTGTTAAATGCCGTTGAGTCAGTTCTGACTCATAGCAACCCTGCATAGGGTTTCCAAGGAGCAGTTGGTGGACTTGAACCACCAACCTTATGGTTAGCAGTCCAGTGCTTATAACATAGCACTACATCAGGGTTCCAACAATGGTTTGGGAGCCATTCATTGTGCATACTTAGATGAAATTGAGACTCATTTATGTAGAAAATAGAGGTGATAACAACATTTAACTGCTTAGTGATACAACATTTAAGTGCTTGACTGCTAATGAAAAGTTGACAGTTCGAACCTGCTGAGTGGCTCCACAGGAGAAAGTCCTGGTGATCTGCTCCTTTAAAGATGATAACCTAAAAAGAAATGCTATGGGACAGTTCTACTCTGTCGCATAGGTCTCACACCACCATGTAGAAAATAAGAACATAAACAAAATATTCATACTAAGCTGAAGCTACAAATGTTTAGAAGTAGCATATAAATGCAAGTGAGACCCTGCTTCTAAGTGGGCACACAAGCTCTGTGAATTTGCACTGTGGGGCCAGCATATATGAAAGAGGCACATTGGTTGATTTATTTGGGTAGAGAAAGGCTATGTTGCAAAATAAAAGAATGTTTTTTTCCTTCTGTATGTATCCAAATACTAAACAAAAAGGATCAACTGGAAGTACTACTCTAAATAGAATAGATTGTTGTTGTTGTGGTTGTTCAGTGCCGTTAAGTAGGTTCTGACTGATAGTGATCCTGAGGTTTCTGAGGAGCAGCTGATAGTTTTGAACCACCGATCTTGTGGTTAGCAGTCTAATATTCATCCTATAGTGCCACACCAGGACTCCAATTAAATAGAATAGACACCAAGAATTGAAATAACTATGAAAGATCACCCTCCTCCCATATTTTGCCTCTCTCTGCTTCAGGGTTGTTCCCCATTAACACTGCCATCCATGGTGTTAGGATCTGAGGAGGTTAAAAGAAGGAATTGAGGCGATAAGAACACGTTAAAAATATTTCAACAAATGTGTGGACATTTCATTAATTTGCTTCTTCGGCTACCCTTATCTACTCCAAAGCACTAAAACCCTATGGGTGTCACTTCACAAGTTTGCTTTTCCTTCTGTGTCTAAGGTGACAGAGAAGCACACATGTAGGAGAAAGATGGATTGAAAGGTGTCAGGTTAAAGGAAATCCTTGGCAGCTTCCCAAATGCCATTTGTAGGAATGCTTTTCTGCATGTCCTTCACTCAAAAGTTTTGCTTTCTACTGATGATCTGCATGTTAACCATTTCTTGCTCTCTTTCCCATCAATTTCTTGTTTCTTTCTTCAGTCATTTGGAACTCTGCTTCCTTCTCTTGATTGAATTCTTTTCCCAATTTAGTTTAGTTCTTTGTGAGGAGGGAACTCAGTTGGGTTCTCTATTCCAACTTTACATTAGAATAATTCGAGGATAGTTGAGTTTTTTAAAACATAAGGGGCTTCAAAAAGTTCATGGAAAAATTCCATTATTTTTTAATTCCACTTTTCCATGAACCCTTTCAAGCTTCCTGGTACTATGCATGGGCCCTATCTGAGACCAATCAAACCAGAATTACTGAAGAGCTGTGTATGCTTTCTTCTAAAGCACCCTTAGTGATCTGAATGAGCATCCAGTAGTTTGGGCTGTAGTAGGCCAGTATCATCAGCACCACTTGTAAGCCTATTAGAAATCCAAATTCTTGAGCCATACCCCAGTCAGCCATCTGGTGTCAAAAACCTTGGGGATGGAACCCAGTTCTCCTTGTTTTTATGAGTCTTCCAAGTGAGTGTGAAACATGCTGAAGTGTGCAGGGACTATGTTAGACCACGGACATTTTTGTTGTGTAAGTTAACACCCTATTATTCAAAGTGGAGTCCTGGTGTGGTGCTGTAGGCTAAGTACTGGACTGCAAGGTCGGTTTGAACTGTAAGATTGTTAATTCAAACTTACCAGTCATTCCTTGGAAACCCTATACAGGTTCGTTATGAGTCAGAACTGACTTAATGGCTCTTAACAACAAGTTTCAAAGTAGAGTCTCCAATCAGCAGCAGCAGCATCACCCAGGATCTTTACTTTTGACCTGCTTCTACTGCTGCATTGTTGTTGTTAGGTGACATTGAGTCAGTACCGACTCATAGTGACCCTGTGTACAACAGAACAAAACACTGCCTGATCCTGCCACGCTTCAGTCCATTGATGCTGCCACTTTGCCAATCCATCTTGCGGGGGGTCTTCTTTTTCTCTGACCCTCCACCCTACCAAACATGATATACCACTCGTCTGTCAGTTTGTCGTACTGTGGTGGCTTGTAAGTTGCTGTGATTCTGAAAGCTATGCCACCGGTATTTTAAATACCAGCAGGGTCACTCATGGTGGACAGGGTTCAGATGAGCTTCCAGATGAAGACAGACTAGGAAAAAGGAGGGACGAACTATTTAGTCACTGAAAACCTTATGAATAGCTGCTGCATAGTGACCCTGTATAGGGTTTCCAAGGCTACAGATATTTACGGGAGCAGAAGCCTCATATTTCTCTCATGGAATGGTTGGTGGATTTGAACTGCTGACCTTGCAGTTAGCAGCCCAAAATGTAATCCACTATACTACCAGAGTTCCTTTGCTTTGACCTAGTGGATTACAGTTTGGCTTTAACAATATTTCCACCTGATGTGTATATACATCAAAGTTTGAGAAACATTGGTCTTAAAAATAACTCAAAGTTCCATACATTTGCCAAGTATCTGGCAGTTATAATCTTATTAATCAGTGTAGTAATGATTTATTTCTTAAAAGTGAACTCCATTTATCTTTAACTGTTGAAACAGAAACAAGATTGTTTTCCCTATGTGGTACGAGGTCCAAGTATCTTTCTATGCTTCTGTTTCTATCCTAAGGATAATTTCACATAAAAATTCCTGATGTTTTTCTTAGTTTTGAGATATATCCATTTTAATCCCTCTGGAAATAGGATTACTGAGGTTTGACAGAGAAAAAAGGTGGGTTCTTCTCTCTCTCTCTCTCTCTTTCACTCACTCACACACACACACACACAAAGACAAAAAACCTCTGGGGTAAAAGAAAACCTTTACTGATTGCATGAAAAGGCACAAATGAATGTATGCATTTATGTATCTATATTGGGGTGGGGTAAATTAGAGAGAGGGGGAAATGTCATCATCCCCATTAAGTCAAGTTCATCACCCCACCAGGCTAAGTCCTGGTGTGAGGATGCCCAGCGCTCTCTACAACACAGGGAATTCTGTTGCTTCCTGTGATTATTCTAAAGTCATGAGAATCAGTTTAATGGCAAACGATCAGAAACCCACCTGCTCAGCACCTGTTTTCCACTCTTCTATTTTCATCTGCAACTTCAGGCTCATTTAGCTCTGATAAGAACGGATCCCTTGAAACAGGTCCCTCACCTGTTTGGTATCCTAGCCTAAGCCTTGATTTGGCGCAGGGTAGCAAGCAGGTGGAGAGGACTGTCAGATGATCTACACTTGTAGCTAATAGCGTACATTCTGAGTTGAAAAGAGCATACTAAAATGATTTTGAATGATGCCTGCATTTTATTATAAGCAATATGCAAATCATCTATAATTAAGGAAATATATCATTGAATCTTATGACCAGAAAATCTTAGAAAAATAAAGAAGCATCTAAAAATCAAATGTGAAACATCACGAAATGAGGACGCCTCCGGACCACATTAAAGTTAAAGTTAGTTTTCTTGTCCCAGTTTCATCAATCTGTTCAAAATGGCTTAGTCACTCAGGTTACTTCGTTCTGAAATTCTCTTCCCTGACTCCATGGCCCCGGGGGTCATTCTGTAAGAAAATGACTTCTCTATCTAACCACTTACGATGTGAATATTTGTTGTGAATAAACTGCAGGTCTTATAACCACTGATCCATGGAATCAAAGGCTACTCCTCAAAAAAAAAAAAAAAAAAAAAAGCTCTTCTTGTTGCAGAAAACAGCTTTCTGTAACTTTCACCAGACATTATAAAACATACAGATGATGTAGCCAAAATGCAACCACAGCTATAAATTTCTTATTATGACTGGATTAGTTTTAAACTTCAGGAAAGTAAGTAGTTGAAGTTTTCTGAACACAGGGGATAACTAATGAAGTACAATTTCTAGGACTATGGAGGTAATTGTTTTATTTTTTCAAAATAACATGCATTGTGTTGTCAATGTTGTCAACAGCTTAAGTGGAAAATGCAGACACTTTGAAGTATGTTGACATCATGGTGACAATCAAAGGTTAGTTTCCTGGCCACTTAAATATAATATAACTTCATCTTTAAGAAATACAGTCATTCAAGACACATCAGACAAGGGACTTATTTCTAAAATATATACGAAACTACAACACCTCTAAAAGAAAAATACAAATAACCCAATTAAAAAATGGGCACAGGACATGAACAGACACTTCACCAAGGAAGAGATCTGGGCAGCCAACAAACATATGAAGATATGTTCATGATCGCTAGCCATTAGAGAGACGCAAATCTAAACAACAATGAGATAGCACCTCACACCTGCAATAACAGCAAAGATCTAAAGAGTAGAGGACAATAAATGCTGGTGGGGATGTGGTGAGACTGGGACACTCCTGCATTGCTGGTGG
>NW_006408629.1:5926342-5941215 GCF_000296735.1 Chrysochloris asiatica
GGGCTGTGTGCTGACGACCAGGGGTGGGGTGGGGGGTGGGTGTGTGGGTGGGACAGACTTGTAGGGAATACCCTTTGGTTGGTTGATGATGCATGGAGGAGATTGTAATCATGGTAATGAAACGATATATGATAGGATGGATGTAAAACTCATGTTCTCCCATGTAAACTATCACATAATTCACAATAAAACATAAAAAAAAAAAAAAAGAAATACAGTCATTCAGAAACTATTTGTTCAAAAGATCAGTGAAATAATTTCCATTTTCTATAAGGCAATGGGTCTCTTTGTAGAAAGAAATATACATAAGAATGATGACTTATGTGGCACTGTAGGATAAGCCCTGGACCGCACGGGCTGTTTTGAACTGCAAGGTCGGCAGTTCAAACTCACCAGCAGCTCCTCAGGAACCCTACACAAGGTGGCTGTGAATCAAAACTGACTCTATGGCACTTAACAACAAACAACAACAAAACCATCACTAAGCTAAATATTCACAGGTATGACACATATGCCTGAAAATAAAATATACTAAAGAGATAAGATTTGACTAAATAAAATTCATTTATTGTGGCTATGACTACAATAATTTAAATATTTTCACAAGTACTTAATTGATATTGCAATAGCAGTAATAAAATGGAACAAAACAGAAAGATTTTATTTCAGAAATTATAATTACCATTTTGCATACTATTTACACCTTTTCTTTTAGTGTTTTTAGTGTTGCTGTTGTTAAGTGCTAGAGAATCAGGTCTGACTCACAGTGACCTTGTATAGGGTTTCTAACTTAATCTTGTAGTTTGTAGTCCAGTGCTTATATTACAGTGCTACACAGGACTCCTTTCTATTAGTTGTTGTTGTTAAGTATTGTGGAGTCAGTTCCGACTCATAGTGACCCTGCATAGGGTTTCCGAGGCTGTAAATCTTTATGGGAGCAGAACGTCTCATCTTTCTCCTGCAGAACTGCTCGTAGTTTCGAACCACTGACCTTGAGGTTGGCAGCCTGACTCATAACCACTACGCTACCAGAGCTCCTTCTTTCTATTAGTACTAATGACTAAATAGTGTGGTGTTTGCTGCTTCTTTTTGAAATGCTCTTTCTTGCCTTTCCCTACTAGTAAACTTTTATTCATCCTTTAAAACTCAGCTCAAATATTCCCTTCTCCCTAGAGCATGCCTTCATTTTTGCTTTCCTCTTAGGGGGTCAGATCTTAACCAGTTTGGAAGCTCAGTCTAGAAGAGAGCCAGCCCACTTAGTAAACATTCAACCAATGCAAAATGTGGAAGGATGGACTGAAGAACAAAAGCAGGCCCAAACTGGATAAATATCCTTGTTAACAAAAGGGAATTATTCTTCTGAAATGAATAAAAAGTTATAATTCTGAAAGCATCATGCATTATTTACAAGCCAGAAATTAGAAATAAAGGTATATTTTGATTTGGTACACAAATGCTTCAGCCATTTGAATTAAAATATTGCTGTCAATTATTAAAAAAAAAAACAAAAAACTGCTGAGAAGAAAGGCAGGGTTTTTGTTTCTGTTACTTAAAAAATGTAAGGCTTTGTAATATTAATAAAAAAATACTAGTCCCAATAATAACGGTGGTCCTTCTTTTGGATCTTAACTAACCTCAACAGAAATGAGATTAAAAAGGTTTTGGGACTATAGGATGAGCACTGGACTTTGAACCACAAAGTTGGCGGTTCAAACCCACCAGCTGCTCCTCGGAAACCCTATGCAGGGTCTATATGAGTCAGAATTGACTCGGAGGCATTTCACAACAAACAAGTAATGGTTTTTAGATGCAAACCTTATTGCCTCGTTGGATCTGAGAGAAGAGCTGACTGCAGCAGCAATTGGTAATTTTCGTTACATAAGCACAAAAGTATTATTCTATATTTTAGTAGACATGTGGATTTTTAATCTGAAGGACGATATGGGAAACAGAGCATGACTTTTCAGAAAAGAGGTCCCATGATTTTCACGATCCAGGTTGTGCACCTGATCATTCTGCTGTCTCCCACCTACATGGGGTCACAATGCAAAGTAAAGTCACCTCTGAGCAAAATCTTGAACTTGAAGGCCAAACAACTGCATGAATAATCTGTAGGCCACTGTTTTAAGAACACGGATCATCATAAAAGTCTGGAATTTATGCAAATAATACTGCTTACATTTAACAGCTCTGTAATGGTACAAGCCTTTCCAGACTAAATGCAGTAAATGAAAATTTTTGTGATACAAGATTGCTACCTACAGGCCAAACTGCAGAATGACATACAAGACCAATAGCTTGGAAAGGAAAAAGAAGGGAAGAATTTTATATAAGGGTATTGTCATTTGTTTACTGATAAGGTGATGCACTCAGAAACATATAAACATTGCTTAAAGAACTCTGGAATATACATTGACAGTTTCTGTTTTAATAACAGTCTGTGTTAGAGTTTTTCCCTGTCTCCCACTTTTTTCTTTGGAGGGTTGTTATTGTTAAGAGCCATTGAGTTGATTCTGACTCAGAGTTTCCAAAGATTGGTTTGTGGATTTGAACCACCGACCTTGTGGTTCACAGTCTAGTACTGATCATACAGTGCCACAGCAGACTGTATATTGATTCCATATATTGTTGTTGTTAAGTTCTGTCGAATTGGTTCCAACTCATAGAGAACCTGTATAAGGTTTTCAAGGAGTGGCTGGTGAGTTTGAACTGCTGACCTTGAAGTTCAAAAAGACCTTGCAGGCCATCTCATTTACCCACAGCACCATATCAGGACTTTGGTCCTATATACAGAATCCATATTAATGATTTTTTTTATTTACGTAGACGATCCATCACAAAATTTGGAATTAATTTTCATGGTTCTAACAAACCTTGTAAGGTGGAGTGGTTTAGAGGCAGGAGTTGTTAAATGCTATGGACTGGTTCCAACTCACAAGGACCCTGTGTAGGGTTTCTGAGGAACAGCTGGTGGGTTTGAACTGCCGAGCTTGTGGTTCTCAGTCTTATGCTGACACTACAGCTCCACCAGTAGGCAGTGTCTATTACATGGTTCCTGACCTGCTATAACTTTTAAAATATATTTGTTGAAAATAATCTACATTCAATATTTTGAGTAATTTAGAGATTGCACACACGCACACACATATATCTCCTAAACTTTATTTATTCTTGGAGAAAATGTAAATACTTCGGTTATAAAGACAAATGATATCCATTTTCCAACAAAGGAATCTGACTTTCATTGGCAAAAAATATCAAATGAATACTGAATTATAATGGCTTCTATTTTTGGAAATACAGAGAGTGGTTTCAAAAACACCTTTAAGACAATGACTTTAAGTTACTAGAAATGTATTTCTTCTTCAACTACAACTACAATAAAGTTCCAACTCTAAAAATAGTAGGTTTCAAAACTGATTAATGTAGTTAAACACATCAACAGTCTGTCACACCATATGTACAAATAAACATATAAATATACCCCACTATCATGGTACATTCCATAAATGAGATTAATGAAACACCAAAAAAGGTAGACCAACTTCTTCCTCAGAGGGAGACAGATACTAAATATTGTTAATATTTTTTGAGATATGAATAAAGAAAAGCTACCCATCCTTAATGTTGAATATATTTCAAACATTTTGCTTGCTTATGTGATAACAAGGAGTCCTGGTGTGGAGCTGTGAGTTAATGCGCTGGACTGCAAGGTCAGTTTGAATTGCAAGGTTGGTGGTTCAAGATCACCAGTGACTCCTTGGGTCTTTATGAGCAACTCTTGGGTCTCTATGAGTCGGAACCAACTCGATGACACTTAACAACAATGTGATAACAATGATACAAACATCCTGTATAGGGTTTCTAAGGAGCAGCTGGTGAGCTTGAACTGCCAACCTCATGATTCAAACCAACTTTGCAGTTCAGCGCATTAACCTACAGTGCCACTCAGGTTGAATAAGGAAATAATTCTTTATGAATTGGATTTTATTTTTTATTACTAGTGATCTAAATTATATTTTTGAAATATTTATAAATATTATTTTTAGAGAAAAAAATAATTAAAGTTCAAAAATAAAACTCTCAAGGCAAAGGCATTTTACTGGCAGTAAATAAACAGTTTATTCTGATTGATAACCAACCTTATATTGTTCAGCATTTACCACAACCAAAATATGAGTTTTAAGTTATTATGTGATATAATAAATGGGTATAATAGAATCTATAACTTTAAAAGTAGACGTGATACAACATATTAATCTACAAGTCCCCCCCCCATGCTACTATTGAATCTCATAAAGAGCAAATGTTTTATATATTGTATTTAATCATTATATATAATTGTATAATGATTAAATAGATGATCTTTATTAGCAATCACCTACTGTGGCTCTGTGGGTTAATGCTCAGGACCGCAAAGTCATTTGAACCAGAAGGTCGGAGGTTCAAGCTCACCAGTCGCTCCTCAGAAACCCCTATACAAGGTCGCTATGGGTCGGAACCAACTCAACTGCACTTAACAGCAACAACAACAACTATAATTAAATTGTTCAGAAGAGATTTTAATAAAGATTAAAAACACAATCATAATTTGTAGTTGTAGAGTCATAAATAATTTTCTGTAAAATTAATATTTAATCCATCTAAAAATACTTTTTCTTTTATATTGTTGTTGTTAAGTGCCTTCTAGTTGGTTCGGACTCATAGTGACTCTGTATAGGGTTCCTAAGGAGTGGATGGAGAGTTTGAACTGCAAACCTTGTGGTTCAAACCAACCTTGTGGTCCAATGCTTTTTCTTTATCCCACAAATTTTCCAACTGATCCATACTTTGTTCAATTAATACAGTTGTGGACAGAATTAGTGAAAATGTTCAGGACTTGTGAGAGACTTATTAATTAAGAGTAAAAATATATTTTTTAATATTGCCCCCTTGAGCAAACTCAATTTTAAAGGTCTTATTATTATTTAGCCAGGGCAAATGAATCCCTATGCAGGGCTCTAATTCACACCATAACTTAATTATAAACCATAATAAAAATACAAAATTTCCTACTGTATTTTAGAAGGTTTTAGGAACAAAATATAAAACTAAATAATAAAAACTATATGTTTATGTTGGATAGTTATTCTAAAGCTATTCATCAGAACCGAGTAAAACTACTGATCAGTCCCCCGCAAAAAAACCAGCTGTGGATATAATTGTAATGCTTATAGAAACATAGCCTACTGGTGTGTGTGTGTGTGTGTGTGCGTGTGTTTTAACTTGGACTATGCATTGGGAGGTGTCTTGGTGTGGCTCTGTGGGCTAATGCACGGGACAGCAAAAGTCATTTGAATTTCAAGGTCGGTGGTTCAAGCTCACCAGCTGCTCCTTGGAAACCCTATACAGGGTCGCTATGGGTTGGAATCTACTCGATGGCCCTTAACAACAACAATGCATTGGGAAAATTGCCCATATAAGCAAAAAAGCTTTTATTTAAGTTGGCAGAACTTCATTTTACATGTTAAAAAGTTTATGTATATTTACTGTTTTCATACAAAACATGAATTAATTCTACAATGAAATTCACATTGTTATGCATATAAATTCTGTAATCATTCCATCTCTTTCTAGCTAGGGAGGTTACCTTTATCTTTGCTACATTCTCTGCAAAACTTATTGATAACATACTTTCAGAAAATGCCAGCCAATAAACTACACTAAAATAATTTTCTTTATAGAAGCTCAATGATCTTTGGCATCGTTCACTATTTTCAAAGCCATAAAAGAACAGATAACAAATATATGACTCACAGATTATCAATTATGAAAAATAATCTGGTTCCGAAACCTGCACTAATGGGAAAAGATGGATCACTTGTCACAAACCAATAGAGGCTATTGTTTGTGAATCCAGTATTTGATTTTATCATTTATGTTGGGTAACTTAAAATCATTTTTAAACTGCATTATATTTTGGAAAAAAACAAAACAAAAGAAAACAATTGCTATAAAGGTGAACACAGGGGGATGGGGAAAGAAATCAGATGTAATCAGTCATCCTTGGAACAATTTATATTCTTTCATTGAATCCAGCCTACAAATCTAAATCATAAAGATTTGGTCAGCAAGGACAGATGCATTAGAAAGGACCCTACCACCCTCCAGGGAATGGACAGTAGTAGGAATGTTAATATGACTTTGATTCTAGCCTTCCTTTTCTTGTGGCTGAAATTTTGTAGCTCTGAAGCTTCATTACCTAGAGAAGGTTAAACCCTGTGTTTTTAAGCTGTGTGATGTTTTTATACTGTTTCTGAGGGTACCTGCTGTTGCTTATTTTACATTACATAAAGAAAGATACATTGAGGCTACCAGGCTCAGAAAATCTTTACTACTAATTCTCTCCCACGTTGTTTCATGTTTATAATTTTATAAGGAAGAGGCATAATTCTCAACCGCTGAGAAGGGCATTCCTGTGAGTGACTGGGACCAGAAATGTCCTGCATGGGGTGTTTTGAGGGCCACTTCAATACCCTACATGTTATGTAATATCTCAGTTACTGATTATTTAATCAGCTTATAACTAACTACGACTTAGGATAATTAAGAAACTCAGAAATATTTTGTCCAGAAGGCCTGTGATAAAATGTGCATATATTACTTAGGGGTGGTCCCATTGTCACCCATAGATAACAGACTTGACCTGAAAGATATGGTGAACATGTTCTAAGGGATGATATCGGGTGCAGGGAAGACTCAGCGACATAAAATACTGCAGACAAGGCAGAGAAGGGTGAGGACCAGGGTGTGGATATTGGGAAGTAGTCACAATAAAATGACATGCCCATATGAGTGTTTGGTGGGATAACTGAAGAAGAGTGAAAGAAAGGATGGGGCTAAAGAAGACAGTCATCAGGAGACCATTTCATCTATTGAATAATGGACCTGTGTGGCACTGTGGGTCAATGTGCCAGACTGCAAAGTTGTTTGAAGTGCCAAGTTGGAGGTTCAAGCTCACCAGCTGCTTCCAACTGAGTTGGTGGCACTTAACAGAAACAGTAGCAACCATATAAGACTTCTTTCATCCTGACTTTAACACATAGCTATTGGACTTGGTGAAGGAACGCTACAAATTCTGAAATAAACAGAAATAGGGACAGCACAAGGACCAAGTGATACATGCCAAAACACAGTAAGAAAAAGTAAGCATCAAACTCCATATCAACCTCTATCTAACAGCTTGGTTGAAGTAGGGATCGTGCATTTTGCTTGAGGTGGGGCTCATATATATCCTTGGATCTCTTTCTATTGGGCTCTGAAAAGGAATGAAAATGAGGTTGAGGGATGGACATAATTGAGCACTATTCAATTATGGCAACTGCTAGCTAATGAAGACTCATTACAACTATGTTTTTAATAGAAAATGTGCTAATTGACTAGGTTGGAGCTCAGAAGAAGAATATGGTTAAAATGTTTGATTACCTGCTCTGGGTCCATGTCAGTGATCGAATACAACACTATGAAAATGAATGTCTCTATGACAACGACTGAGTTTGCTGACTAAGGAATGCGTGACCAACTTGAGGGATGCATTTCTCCAACTAATATATGATCCATTAGTCCTCACACAGTGTGACCTGGAGCCTCATCAGCTGACGTCTGCTTTTTCTTATTTCTTACTCAAAACCTTCATCTTGTTTTCCACCTTGGCAAAGCTTACCTCAGATGTTTATGAAAATAATATTGCATAGGACTTAAATTTTCAAATGGAGAAGATATATAAAGCAGAGAATCGAATTTCCTTAGAAAAGTGAAACAAGTCAAAATACTCCCAACTAGATCTGAGTCCAGTGTTCAATCTTATGAGAGTGATCATAATTTCAAAGGCTTTGGGGTGAGACTAGACACTAAGTCAAAGACAGCCTGCATAGCAACTTTTAGTAGATGAGTGTTTGTTTCATCACCCACAATTTTGGACCAAAGAAAAACAAACAAAAAACAGACTCAAACAAAAAACACCTCCCTCCCCACCCCCAATGCCATTCTAACTAAGATTCAAAACAGGTGTTTGATGCTAAGGCTGTAACCAAAATAGTCCCTCTTATAACCTGCAACTCTGATAAGACTTCCCTCGGAAATATAATGGTTACATAGCCCTTGTACAGCGCTAACAAACCCCTATTTTCTTCTTTCTGCTCCATACAATGTGCAGTCTATTTGCACCCATTCAAGACTAAATTACAGATAAAGTTACAGCAAATTTGTTTTCTCAAAAAAGCAGTCAGCCCTAATATCCCTTGAGTAATAAAAGCCTTGTCTTTCATTCAGAACTAGAACTGGCATAATTTTCTCCAAGAAACAAACTCTACTTCCTACGACAATGGATCTGTTCTTAAAATTCTGAATGGGATACAGCTCAATTTGCAGGTGTTCAGGTAGAAAGGTAAAAGGGCATTTGACCCCTCCCCCCCAACAGGCGATTGTTGCTGTGGTAGGTAACTTCAGTCTGCTAGTTGTATCATTCATTCTATTAGATAAGCTGCCAGAGTTTTCAGCTCTGAATTACGGAGGTAGGCTCAAGTGAATTAATAATTTATACAGATATATCTCATTCATTCTGATGGTATAAAGATACATACTAACAGCCTGCTGCAGCCATAGAACAAAGCCAGATAGACATTATTTTAAAAGAAAGGAGGGAAAAGAAACCCATTTATCTATGTGAACAAAATCATTATGTAATAATGACCTAGTGGCTTATTAATTTTTATTTTTCAACTATTATAACAAACACTGTGAAGAGAAAAATAACCTCTTTATGAAACTAAATAATGCTTCCCTGGTGAATGTTAAGACGTTTAAAACTTTCAGACTGATTTAAAAATAGAATTGTATTTTACGTAGCAACAGAATACAATAGTTTGGAACAAAAAAATCATCAAAGTAGGAAACATTCATGTACCTAGCTTAACTAAATCCCTCAAGAATTGTATTAGTAAATTTCTGTATAAAATTCCTTTTAAAAAGAAGAAAATCAAATGCCTTTAGGAGCTGTGTACTAAGAGTATTACTAATATAACCTTATGTTGTTAATCATTACCTGGGGAAAATTATATAGCATCTTATACACTAACACTATGACATTTTTATTAACTCATAATCCCTGTGCTAACAGTGGTGCATTAAAGAAGTAATAATTAAGAGGGCAGCAAATATTAAAAATGCCTACTTTAAAATTCTTCAATCATGTTAAAGGGACTCCCTCAGCACATGAATTTCTCTAAAGGCACATAGTACTCAAAACAGTATAGTTAAAATAAAATTTAATAACCAATAGATACCTAGATCACTTAAGCAATACTTCCATAATTTTCTGTGGTATTGTCCTTAAGGGTGAGTAAGGGAATTTGTTGTTTTTGCAACATGATAAACGTCTCTCTTAGCAACTTTAATTATACAAGATGGCTGTTCCTTGATGGTGTGGTAGAAGTTGATCTCTTGCCCATTTTACCTCTTCTAGTTCAAGGTCAAACATGTTCAAAGTCGACTTGGACACATGAACCGACTTGGACACATTCAGACGTGCTTTAGGAAGACTGTGTGCAAAATTAATTAAGGCAATAGACCCAGTGAGAAGGAGGAGAGCAATTAGAGGTAATACTCAGGTACACTATTTTCTTCCACGTGGAGAAATTATCTTTTCCCTTATCCAAGGAAACCCCCCTGGGGAACAACACAGATGATAAAAGGTTTGGAAAAAAATATAAAAGCACACACAAGAGAGAGAGACAGAGAGCAAGAAAGAGAGACTAACGCTGTAGCTTCTACCTAAAGTCCTGATGTCTTTACATGCGATACTCCGGGGCTGCGTGCTATAACCAGTTAACATTTCTGGCCTTCCAAGGAAATGTAACTAGTCCTTTAAAATCAGAGAGAGAGGAAAGAAAATAATGGAGTGCCCCATTTCTGACAGTCAAGAGGGAGAGGAGAGAAATGTTCCCACACTGATCTCATTAAGATGACGAGAATAATGAGTGCGAATCTTATGTATGAATCTCCTAGTAGATAGAGGAGGGCATAAATGTCTCCCACATTCACCCTTTTATGGTGCTTGATATACTACATTTATTCTCAGCTCCATCTGATACTACTGTTGGGGGTTTCTGTTACAATATTACAGCTTTAACTTCAAGTTTTGCTGCGGAAGTCATCTGAGTCAGTCATTCAACACAGCTTTATTGAGTGTGGATGAAAACGGGGGAAGATCTGTTAATGGCAACTAAAATGCATCTCAAGCAGAACAGCCCGAATTTATTTCCTGTCACTGGTTCTAGTAATGGATTAAAAATACTGACAAATGGCATTTTTCAGTTTACAATCTATTTTATTTCCTAGTTTCTTAAACTTAAGTTAAACATTCTAGTCAATTAGAAATAGAACCCAGGTATTATTAATCTCTGGTATATTTTCGGAGGAAGTCATGCAATTTCAGAAAACACTGATGGGGCATTTTTCTTGGGATTTATCTCCCTTTATTAGGTTCAACATAGACAATTTAAAAATAATTTTAAGGTAAATGATCTTTCAATACTGATAGAGATTTTGAAAAAGCCAGATAGTTCTCAGAAACAAAAACCTGTTTTGTTGTAGTCATATACCTTTGTCAAGCCTAAATTAGCCACAAGACTTTCTACTTAAGGACTTCAAAGCTTTTCATACAGATGATTTAATTTAGCCCTCTTCACTCCAGTAACTCTAATAGCAATAAATTGGTGCATCAAGTTTGTAACCCACCATACCTTAACTAATTTATATAATGAAGTGGGAACACTCTAAACATTGTAATAATTTCTCAAAATATGCTCAAATTCTTATTTCAGTATTCCCACTTTATAAAGGGATAAAGTTTTCCATTATATTGTTTAATTTTATGCTAGAATAACTTGAAATGATATAATTTTAAAGGACATGCAATGAAGCTGAATCACCAGTTTTTCTAAATAATCCAGATCACATATACTTTGTCTATATTGGTATTAATTTAGTCTAATAGAAAGTTAGACCATGGGAAGGCTCATTTTAGCTACAATTCATTCAATATGGATCAATATAGATGGTTTAAATTATTTAAGCAACTTTATGAATATACATATATATGCTGTTGTTGTTAAGTGTCATTGAGTTGGTTCCAGGTCATAGTGGCCCTGTACAGGGTTTCTGAGGAGCATCTGTTAGGTTTGAACTGCCAGCCTAGCAATTCAAATGGATCTTGTGGTCCAGTGTATTATCCTGCAGAACCACACCAGGACTCCAATATATATACACATACAAACACATACACACATGAGAATGAGTCAAAAATTATCCACACTCAGAATGTAGAATTAATTTTAATCAACTTTTAGAAAAGACAAATACATCATTTTTGACATAATCTCCTTGCTTTTCAATACACTTTGTCTGTCTGTCAACAAGCTTTCACATTATCTTATCAAAAAAAAAAAATGCTTTAGGCTGCACTTCGAGCCACTAATGCACCGCTGTCTTCACTTCTTCATTAGAGGTGAATCTTCTTCATTGAAGGATTGCTTTCAGGGACCAAACAGGTGAAAGTCCGTTGAGAAAGATCAGGACTACAGGGAAGATGCTTTAAAATCTCAAAATGAAGTCTGTGCAGAGTGTAAACAATGTGGGCAGAGGTGTGAGGATGTGCAGTGTCATGCAAGATCACAATGCCCTTGGATAGCAGTCCTCTGTGTTTAATGTGAAGTTCAGGCTTTCAGCTCTTCAGTGATTTCTCACTATAATGAGCACTGTTAATTGTTGAAACTTTTTTCTGATAGTGTTCCAATATTGGCCCTTGAAAATCCCAGAAAACAGTAAGCATCAATTTTCTAGCTGATGGTTGACTTTCGGCTTTTTCTTGGTTGGTGATTGAGGATGTTTCCATTCTATACTCTGCCATTTACTCTCTTGCTCATAGAGATGAGCCTGTGTCTCGTCACTAGTAATGATTTTATTTTTTAAGGTAATTTTACCTTCTTTCGAGTATCGGTCCAAATGTTTCTATTTATGCTCTTCCATAAGATGTTTTGGTATCCATCTTGCACAAACTTTTCAAAACCCAAATCTGTCATGGATTATCTCATAGGCAGATCCATGACTGATTTGCAAATGATTTGCCACATAATCCACCATCACAGAATTATTTCATGTGCACCCTCAATGTTGTCGTCAGCCTTGGACGTGGACGGCATTTTAATGTAAGCAGAGTGTGGATAATTTTTTACTCATCCTCATATATTTGAAATATATATATTTGGGAAGTTTGGGAAATACATTGTTAATAATTTAAGTGAGTGAGCCTATATTTACTTTTGGGAAAAAATTCATTTATACTACTTCACATTTCTCTACTCACTTAAACACAGAATGAATTTTCTAAGCATTCTTTATTACTATGCAAACATCTCTATACAGTGTTTTTTTGGGAATTATAACATCATGTGATTTCAACTAATAGAAAAGTTCATCAACTAGTAGGCACACACTCATTGCTTAAACTGCAATACTACTACTAAGCAAAGTCAACACAGATTTACCATATTGAGTAGGCAATTTCAGCCTCCCCAGAAGAACACATTCATTAACAGGAAATAGCAGGGCTAAGGAGTTCAATATCTTCCTCATAGAACTCTCAAAGGCCATTTCTAGTCAACTGGTTTCCCTTAATTAAAGATCATTTAATTTATAACCTTGTGGATGTAGAGATAGTTCTCTTTCTCCTTCACTCTGCCTCTCTCCCCACCCCCTCTCTGGATGTCCTTCTTGTTCATTCTTAGTGTTGCTAATTTGGAAACTTCTCCTAGCAGCAATATGGTGAGACCGGAGTTAGGCTTTCTCTTATTGGTGTGCCACTTTTGAGCACTTTAATCTCTTCTACTGTAAAATGGCACAGGACTGAGCGAGGATGGTGACAATGGCGCGGGACCTAGCAGTGTTTCATTCTGTTGTACATAGGGTCGCTATGGGTAGGAACCAACTCCACAGAACCTAAGAACAACAGAACTACTTTAAAATAATCTCTAAACTCCTCTTCAGTTGCAGCATTCTTTGACTTAATCTTCATCTTTAAAATTGTATAGAATCTGTGTCTTTGTAGGTCCAATGCCTTTGCCATTAGAGAGGTGCTCTGTCCTGGAACTGGGGTTTGGATGGATGAATTCCTGGTGTCTTAAGAATCCAGCCGTGGCATTATCACTGTAGGGACATATGTTCTAAGGTCAAAGAAACTGACTAACAATAAGATTTCCTTCTTGGTGTTTGCAGCTTCTTATTTGAAAAACACTCACTTTTAACAGTACATCAACCAAGATTTAAAACCAGTGTCACATTACATAGTAAGGGAGTTCTGGTAGCATAGTGGTTACAAATCGGGCTGCGAACCTTAAGGTCAGCGGTTCGAAACTACCAGCTGCTCCGCGGGGGAAAGATGAGGCTTTCTACTCCCGTAAAGATTTATACCCTCGGAAACCCTGTACAGGGTCGCTATGGGTCGGAACTGACTCAACGGCACTTAACAAAACAAAAAACAAAAGGTAAGCACAGACATACTTAATAACCTAGTGAATAATTTCACATGGGTTTCAGTGTGTGATGAGATTATTCATGATAGACTAATGAGTAGGCTCTGGTGAAACCATTCCTACCTTGCTTCTTGAGTAATCTGCCTCTGTTTAGAATTTTGAAATAAAATTGTGGTAGGAAGGTGATGCTCACAGAATTGGAAATATACACATTCAGACAAGCCAAAATAACCTAGGCTCAAAGTTTCTCTTATAAGTACCAATTTCCTGTCTGAAGGATGTGATATGCTCTTGAAGTGGAAGAACCAAACTCTAAAACAATTTTTTAAAAAAAACTAGATAAATAACCGACTCTTTCCAGCTTTCAAATTGCTGGTTAACTAGCAAAATTGAACTCAGATACCTGTTGATATTGAATTAATTTTCCATGAGTGGTAGTCTTCATTTATTAATTGTTGTTGTTCTTAAGTGCTATCAAGACGGTTTCAATTCATAGTGATAATGTATAGTGCTTCCAAGGAGTGGCTGATGGGTTTGAACCTTGCAATTCAAACCAACCATATGGTCGAGTGCTTATCCTACAGCACCACACCAGGATTCCAAATTTACTAATACTTCAAAATATAACAACTCTTTTATACCACCTCTACCTATTGCCATCTATCACTTGTCTGTCAATTTGTCATACTATGCTGGATTGCATGTTGCTGTGGTTCTAGAAACTATGCCATGGGTATTTTAAATACCAGTGGGATCACCCATGGTGGACAGGTTTCAGCTAAGCTTCCAGACTAAGACAGACTAGGAGAAAGAAGAGATAGACTACTTCTGAATATTTAGTCACTGAAAATCTTATGAATAGCAGTAGAACACTGTCAGCACCAGAATATGGAATATTGAAACATGTTGAAGAGCACCAGAATATTGTCAGATATAATACCGGTAGCTGAGCCCCTCAGATTGGAAGGCATTCAAAAATGACTGAGAAAGAAGTGCTGCCTCAAAGTAGAGTTGACCAAGCTGAATAAAGCCTTCAGGATAATGGGGCACAACTCAGAGTGAAGAGAAACAATTATAAACATCCATTAATAATCACAACATGGAAGGATGTTGTTGTTGTTAGGTGCATTCGAGTCAGTAACGACTCATAGCGACCGTATGCACACCAGAATGAAATACTGCCAAATCCTGGGACAACCTCACAATTGTTGCCACGCTTGAGCCCACTGATGCCAATCTGTGTCACTGGGGTCTTCCTCTTTTTCTCCTACCCTCCACCTTACCAAACATGATATCCTTCTCCAG
>NW_006408629.1:5942165-5952253 GCF_000296735.1 Chrysochloris asiatica
CAGTTCCCCCAGCTTGAGAAATGCTGAGCATGTTCTTCCTTTTTGGTTTTCTGACTCCAGATCTTTGCACATTTTGTTGTAATATTTGACTTTATTTTCTCAACTGACCTTTAAAATGTGCTGTTGAGCTCTTGGACCACCTCATTTCTTCCATTTGCTTTAGCATCTCTACGCTGGAGCGCAAGTTTCAATGTCTCTTCTGACATCCATTTTGACCTTTTCCTTCTTTCTTGTCTTCTTCATAACTTTTTGCTTTTTTCATGTATGATGTTCTTGATGTCATCCCACAACTCTTCTGGTCTTCGGTCTTTAGTGTTTAGTGTATCAAATCTATTCTTTAGATGATCTCTAAATTCAGGTGGGATATATTCAAGGTCATATTTGGGCTCTTGTGGACTTGTTTCCATTTTCTTCAGCTTCAGTCTGAATTTGCATATGAGCAATTGATGGTTTGTTCCACAATCTACCCCTGGCCTCGTTTTCACTGATTATATCGAGGTTTTCCATCGTCTCTTCTACAGATGTAGTCAATTTGATTTATATGTATTATATCTGGCTAGGTCCATGTGTATAGTTGTCTCTTATGCTGTCTAAAGGAGGTATTTGAAATGAACAAATCATTGATTTTGCAGAATTCTATCATGTCATCTCCAGTATCATTTCTATCATCAAAGCCATATTTTCCGACTACTGATCCTTCCTCTTTTCACCCAACGTTTGCATTCCAATTACCACTAATGATCAATACCTCCTGATTGCATGTATGATCAATTTCAGATTGAAGAAGTTGGTAGAATTCTTCTATTTCATCCTCACTGGCTTGAGTGATTGTTACGTAAATCTGAATAATAGTGATATTAACTGGTCTTCCCTGTAGGTGCATGGATATTATTCTATCACAGACAGCATTGTACCACATGACTGATCTGGATATGTTCTTTTTGACAATGAATGTAACAACATTCCTCTTCAATTTGTCATTCCTGGCATAGTAAACCATGTGGTTGTCAGATTCAAAATGGTCAACACGAGTCCATTTCAGCTCACTAATGCTGGTGTGGCACTGTGGGCTAATGCATCAGACTGCAAAGTCATTTGAACTGCAAGGTCAGTGGTTCAAACTCACCAACTGCTCCTTGGAAACCCTATAAAGCGTTGCTATGGGTCAGAACAGACTCAACAGCACTTAACAACAACAACAATGTTTGTTCCATTTCATTTTTGACAACTTTAAATTTCCCAAGATTCATACTTCGTACATTCCAATTTCCTATTATTAATGGATGTTTACATCTGTTTCTCTTCATTTTGGGTTGTGCCCCATCAGCAAATGAAGGTCCCACGGGCTTTACTCCCATGGGCTTTAATCCATTCACGTCATGGTCAACTGTACTTTGAGGAGGCAGTTCTTCCCCAGTCGCATTTTGAGTGCCTTCCAACCGGAGTGGCTCATTTCCAGCACTGTATCAGACAGTGTTTCTCTGTTATTCATAAGGTTTTCAGTGACTAAATATTTAGAAATAGTTCGTCTCTCCTTCTTCCTAATCTGTCTTCGTCTGGAAGTTCTGAAGCTTCGTCTGAAAATTGGAAATTGTCAAAAATGAAATGGAATACATAAACATTGATATCCTAGGCATTAGTGAGCTGAAACGGATGAGTTGTGCCCCATCAGCAAATGATTGGCTGATGGCTATCAGCTATCAGGTATTAGCTATTTTGAATCTGAAAATCACACACCACCATGCGGGAATGACAAATTGAAGAGGAATGGGGTTGCATTCATCATCAAAAAGAACATATCAAGATCTGTCCTGAAGTGCAACGCTTTCTGTGATAGGATAATATCCATATACCTATAAGGAAGACCAGTTAATACCACTATTATTCAAATTTATGCACCAATCACTAAAGCTAATGATGATGAAATTGAAGAATTCTACCAACTTCTTCAGTCCAGAACTGATCAAACATGTAATCAAGATGTGTTAGTAATCACTAGTGATTAGAATGCAAAGGTTGGAAAAAAAAAAGAGAATCAGTAGTTGGAAAATATGGCTTTGGTGACAGAAATGATGCTAGAGAGCACATGGCAGAATTTTGCAAGACCAATGACTTCTTCATTGTAAATATTTTTTTAAAATAACATAAAAGTTGATTTTAAACATAGATTTCCCAGATGGCATATACATAAATCAAACTGACTACATCTGTGGAAAGAGATGGTAGAAAAGCACCTATCAACAGCCAAAACAAGGCCAGGGGAAGGTTGTAGAATGGAGCATCAATTGCTTATATGCAAGTTCAGGGTGAAGCTGAGAAAATGAAAACAAGTCCACAAGAGGCAAAATATTATCTTAAGCATATCCCATCTGAATTTAGAGATCATCTCAAGAGCAGATTTGATGTTCTAATGTACTAAAGACCAGAAGAGTTGTGGGATGACATCAAGAACATCATATAGGAAGAAAGAAAAAGGGCATTGAGGAGACAAGAAAGAAATAAAAGAACAAAATGGATGTCAGAAGAGATTCTGACACTTGCTCTCCAGCATAGAGGTGCTATAGCCAAATGGAGTAAATGAGGACATAGAAGCTGAACAGAAAATTTCAAAACTCAGCTTGAGAGGATAAAGTCAAATATTATAACAAAATGTGCAAAGACTTGGAGTTAGAAAACCAAGAGGGAAAAACAAATTCAGGCCTCAACTTGAGGTATTGAAGGATTCTATGGGCAAAATATTGAATGATGTAGGAAGCATCAAAAGAAGATGGAAGGAATATATTAGTCACTGTACCAAAAAGAAATTGTAGCTGTTTAAACATTTCAAAAGATGGCATATGATTAACAGTCAATGATACTAAAGGAGGAAGTCCAAGATACATTGAAGGCATTGACAAAGAACAAGGTACCAGGAATTGATGGATTATAAATTGAAACCTTTCAGCAACCTGATGCAGCACTGGAGGCACTCACTGAGCTATGCCAAGAAATTTGAAAGACAACCACTTGGCCAGATGACTGGAAGAAATCCATACTTGTGTCCAGTCCAAAGAGAGGTGACCCAACAAATGTGGAAATTAATATGGTATGCAAGTAAAATTGTGCTAAGACGGTACAAAAATGGCTGCAACCATACATTTGACAGAGAACTTTGAGATGTTCAAACCAGCTTCAGAAGTGGACATGGAACAAATGATATCATTGCTGAAGTCAGATGGATCTTGGTTGAAAAAAGAGAATACCAGAAAGATGTTTACTTGTGCTTTATTGACAACATTGTGAAGAATGAGTATACCGGAATTCTTAATTGTGTTCATGAGGAATTTTTATATAGACCAAGAGGCAACTGTTGGAATAAAACAAAGGAAACACTAAATGATTTAAAATTAGGAAAGGTGTGCACACTTATCAATCTGTATAAGGAGTTCTGGTAGCATAGGGGTTATGAATCGGGCTGCTAATCTCATGGTCAGCAGTTTGAAACTACCAGCTGTTTTGCAGGAGAAAGATGAGGCTTTCTGCTCCCATAAAGACTTACAGCCTTGGAAACACTTTACAGGGTTGTTATGAGTCGGAATCGACTCCACAGCACATAACAACAACAGCAACATCAATCTGTATGCTGAGAAAATAATCTGAGAAGCTGGGATATGTGAAGAAAGACATGGCATCAGAATTGGAGGAAGACTCATTAACAACCTGTGATATGCAGCTGATACCACCTTGCTTGCTTAAAGCAAATAAGACTTAAAGTACTTACTGATGAAAATCAAAGACCATAGCCTTCAGTATGGATTGCACCTCATTGTAAAAAAAACCAAAAACACTCCCCACCCAAACTCTCACCTCTGAACCAGTAAACAACATCCATATAAATGGGAAAATGATTGAGTTGTCAAAGAATTCATTTTGCTCAGTCAACCATCAACACTCATGGCAGCAGCAGTCAAGAAATCAAATGATGTATTAGATTAGGCAAATCTGCTGCCCAAGACCTTTTTAAAGTGCTGAAGAGCAAAGATGTCAGCTTGAGGACTAAGGTGTGCCTTAACCAAGCCATGAGTATTTTCAATAACCTCATGTGCATGCAAAAGCTGGACAGTGAATAAGGAAGAACATAGAAGAATTGATGCATTTGAGTTATGGTGATGGAGGAGAATATTGAAAGTACCATGGGCTGCCAAAAGAACAAACAAATCTGTGTTGGAAGAAGTACAGCCAAAATGCACCAGTATGGCCAAACTTTGTGTCTCATACTTCATACAGAGTATCAGGAGGGACAAATACGTAGAGAAGGATATCATGTTTGGTAAAGAGGAGTGTTGGAGAAAAAGAGGAAGACCCCCCAATGAGATGGAATAGCCCAGTGGCAGCAGCAATGGACTCAGGCTTAGCAATGATTGTGCGGTTGGCAACGTACAGGGCAGTGCTTCGTTCTGTTGTGAATGGGGTTGCTATGAGTTGGTACTGACTAGATGGCACCTACTAACAATAACAACACTTACTGTCATAAAGTCCATTCTGACTCATTGCAACTGTGTTCAGGGTTTCTGAGGTTGTAAATCTTCATGTCTTAGCTTCGTTTTTCTCTCATGGAGCAGATGGTGGTGTTGAACTGCCAACTTTAGTGTTAGCAGTCCAGTGTTTATCCTACCACCAGGGCTCCTTATATAAACCCTGGGTAGTAAAAACAGTTAAACATTTGGATACTAATCAAATGGTTGGCAGTTCAAATACAACTGGAGGTACGTCAGAAGAAAGGCCTAGTGATCTACTTTCAAATGATCACGGCCATTGAAAATTCTATGGAGCACTGTTCTATTCAGACACACATGGGGTTGATGTGAGTTGGAATATATTTGATGTCAACTGGAGTTGTAATATTTGATTAATTGACTACGTTTTAAATTGTTGATCTACATTTTTCCCCCTTTAAATCCAAAGATATCCCTAATTGACTAAAAGAGATATTGTTTAATTTACCGGCAATTTTTTTTTATTTATTGTTTAATTTTATGACAAATCTGGGTGCTGTTTCAAACATGTGAGTAGTGCCTGAAGTCTAGTTGGCAGTAACTATGTTGTTGTTGTTAAGTGCTGTTGAGTTGGTTACTACTCAAAGCGAACCTGTATTGGGTGTCCAAGGACCGGCTGGTGAGACTGAACCACCGAGCCTGAAGTTCAAGCCAACCTGGATGTCACATGCTTATCCTATAGCGAATTTTAACTATATTCTGGTGCAGTCGCATAGTGGTTACGAATCGGACTGCAAACCTCACAGTCAGCAGTTCGAAACTACTAGCTGTTCCGTGGGAGAAAGATGAGGCTTTCTGCTCCCGTAAAGATTTACAGCTTTGGAAACCCTGTACAGGGTGACTATGAATCGGAACTGACTCCATGGCACATCACAACAACAAGAAGAAAGGTGCAGTAGAGTTAGTTGTATACTGTTAAGCTATGGGTCCCAGGTAGTGCAGTGGATTATGTGTTGTGCTGTTTATCGCATGGTTGTCTCCACAGGAGAAAGATGAGGCTTTCTGTTGTAGAGATTTACAACCTTGGAAACCCTATGCAGAACCACTTTGAGTCAAGAGCAAATCAATGACACAGGACAACAAGTCAGAAAAATGAACAAATCTGTTTTGGAAGAAGTAGGAGCTAGAATGCTCCTTTGAAGCGAGGATAGTGATACTTTGATGTACTTTGGACATGTCATCAAGTGGAGACCTGTTCCTGAAGAAGGACAGCATGCTTGGTAAAGGAGAAAGTCAGCAAAAAAGAAGAAGCCCCTCAAACAAGACAGATTAGCAAAGTGACTGCAACAATGGGCTTAATAATTGGAACAATTGTGAGACTGTGCAGGATTGGAACTGTCATGTTGTACACAGTGTCATTACGGAGCAACAACAAGCAAGATACAAAATGTCATTTATTTACGTTATTGTTGTTAGGTGCCATCGAGTCGGTACCAACTCATAGAGACCTTACACACAGCAGAATGAAACACTGCCCGATCCTGGGCCAACCTCACTACTGTTGCCACGCTTGAGTCCATTGATGCTGCCACTTGGCCAATCCATCTCACTGGGGGTCTTCCTCTTTTTCTCTGACCCTCCACCTTACCAAACATGATATCCTTCTCTAGTGACAGGTCCCTCCTGACAAAATGTTCGAAGTTTGAGAGACAAAGTTTGGCTATCCTGGCCTCCAAGGAGCCCTCTGGTTGCACTTCTTCCAAAATGGATCTACTGGTTCTTTTGGCAGTCCATGGCACTTTCAATATTCTCCTCCAACACCATAACTCAGAAGCACCAATTCTTCTATGGTCTTCCTTATTCACTGTCCAGGTTTTGCATGCATATGAGGTTATTGAAAATACCATGGCTTGGGTAAGGTTCACCTTAGTCCTCAAGCTGACATCTTTGCTCTTCAACACATTAAAAAGGTCTTGTGCAGCAGATTGCCTAATGCAGTATGTGGTTTGATTTCCTGACTGCTGCTTATATGAGTGTTAATTGTTGATCCAAGAAGAATGAAGTCCTTGACAACTTCAATCTTTTCACTGTTGATAAGAATGTTGTTTTTTGGTCCAGTGGTGAGGATTTTTGTTTTCTTTACATTGAGATGTAATCCATACCGAAGGCTGTGCTCTTTGATCTTCATCAGTAAATATTTTAAATCCTCTTCACTTTCAGCAAGCAAGGTTGTATCATCTGCATATCACAGGTTGTTAATGAGTCTTCCTCCAATCCTGATGCCATGTTTTTCCACATGTAACCCAGCTTCTCAGATTATTTGCTCAGCATACAGGTTGAATAAGTATGGTGAAAGAATACAACCTTGTTGCACACCTTTTTAAATTTTAAAACATTCAGTATTCCCATGTTCTGTTCTAACAACTGCTTCTTGGTCCAGGTATAGATTCCTCATGAGTACAAATTAAATGTTCCGGAATACTCATACTTCACAATGTTGTCCATAGCTTGTCACGATCCACACAATCGAAAGCCTTTGCGTAGTCAATAAAGCACAGGTACACATCTTTCTGATATTCTCTGCCTTCAGCCAAAATCCATCGGACATCAGCAATGATATCCCTTGTTCCAAGGCCTCTTTACATACTACTGATAAATTACAGTAGTAAAGTTTTGATTCGTATGGTAATCTGGGTAACTTGTCATGGAGAGTCGCCAAAAGAACAAGTATTTTCATAATTTTAAATGGCTTTGTTATTCCACAGTCTTTTTTTCCCCTGCCGGTCCAATGAAGATCTAATCTAGCCTAATGAAGTATGCTTTTATATCTCTGACATTATGATATTCATTTAAAAATATAAAGATTATTTATTCTTCACAAGTACAGTGCAATAAAAAAAAAAAAAAAAACCCATCAAAATCACATAATGAGAAAGGTCAAATGAGATGAATGTTTATCCCATTTTTCCATTTCAGTGAAATACAACAATGTACCCTGGGGATTGGTATAGAGAAGAAAACTGTCACATGGCTTTCATGTGGGGAGAAAATCAAACTATTTAACCTCTATAACACTATGTAACATCTTTCCTTTAACAGAACTCTAATGCAGTTCATAATTTTGTATACCAAAAAAAAAAAAAGCCACAAAAAGCAAAACACTGCCATTGAGTTGATTCTGACTCAGATGACCCTAAAGGACAGAGTAGAACTCTCCTTTCTGAGACTAAATCCTTTATTTTTCTGTTTGATACTGCAAATCTTCTCCTGCAAAGTGGTTGGTGGGTTTGAACTCCGACCTTCAAGCTAACAGCACAATGCTAACACATTGTTCTACCTAGAGATCACAAATTCTCTCTCTCCAACCTGATTATCAATGTAAAGTACAGAAACTCCAAACTAGGTTTCACCACCAAGAGCATAAAGGTAAATATAAACTTACAATATAAACCTCATTTAGGGTATGCATTCTTAGCAGAGGTAATAAGATATCTAAGAGATGAAAATTGATCTTTGGGTAGAAAGTGAAAAAAAACAAACCACTGTGCAAATAAAACACTTAGAGATTAAAATTATTTGAGTCCCTCTAAACTCTGTTTCGTTTTGTTGTACATAAGGTCGCTATAGGTCGGTATCAACTCAATGGCACCTAACAACAACAACAACAACAACAAACTCTGTACAAAGCTCAGTACTCTGGCAAAATCTTATTGCTTAGTATTTAATTTCTTAGGTGGTTACATGAAAAAAAGGCTGAGAAAAGCTGACTGAAAATCAAATAAATGCCACATTTTGCCTCTAAAATATTTTATTCCCTTCTTAAAGTCAGGGCTAGCTTTTATTTTAAATTCAAATATCTGTGTCTACTTTGATATGACTTCCATCTTTCCTTCTTAGCTTCCCTCTGCTTTTTGCTTCATCTTCCTTTGAGGCAGTAGCTGATGATTGATGTAAACTCAATAAATGGTCAGTGTTTTAATCTTTATTCTACTATTGTTGTTAAGTGCCATCGAGTCGATTCTGATCCATTGTGAGCCTGTATAGGGTTCCCGAGGGACGGCTGGTGAGTTTGAACCACCTATCTTATGTTTCAAACTGAAATAGCTCCAAACTTCCACTAATAATCAGAACATGGAATGTATGGAGGATGAATTCAGGAAAATTGGAAGTTGTGAAAAATGAAGTGGAACACATAAAGATTAATATCCTATGCATTAGTGAGCTGAAATGGACTTGTATTGATCATTTTGAATCTGACAATCATATGGTTTACTATGCTGGAAATGATAAATTCAAGAGGAATGCCATCATATTCATCATCAAAATCTATCTTAAAGTACAGTGCTGTCTGTGGTAGAAAAATATCCATATACCTATAAGGAAGACTAGTTAATACCACTGGTACTCAAATTTATACACCAACCACTAAAGGCAGTGATGAAGAAATTCTACCAAATTCTTCAATGTGAAATTAATCAAGCACACAATCAAGATGTAGTGATAATTACTGGTGATAGGAATGCAAAGGTTGGAAACAAATATGATCACTAGTTGGAACATATGGCCTTGATGTTAGAAATTATGCTGGAGATCGCATAATAGAGTTTTTCAAGACCAGTGACTTTCACACGAATACCTTTTTTTTTCTTAACAGCATACAAGGTGATCATACACATGGGTCTCACCAGATGGAATACACAGGAATCAAATTTAATTACAGCTGTGGGAAAAGACAGTGGAAACAAACGATCAATATCAACAGCCAAAACAAGATCAGGGGCTGACTGTAGAACAGACCATCAATTACTCATATGTAAGTTCAATCTGAAACTGAAGAAAATTAAGATAACTTCACAAGAGGCATAAATATGACCTTGAATTTATCCCACCTAAAGTTATAGACCATCTCAAGAACAGACTATTGACGAAAACCAGAAGAGCTGTGGGGTGACTTTAAGAAAACCATACAAGAAGAAAGCAAAAAGACAGGAAAAAATGAAAAGACTAAAGTGGATGTCAGAAGAGACTCTAAAACTTGCTTTCCAGTACATAGATGCAAAACAACTAGAAGAAATGAAGAAGTAAAAGAGCTTAACAGAAAATTTCAAAGGGTAGTTCAAGAAGACAAACTCAAGTATTATAATGAAATGTGTAAAGACTTGCAGTTAGAAAACCAAAAAAGGAAGAACACATTTAGCATTTCTCAAGCTGTAAGAACTGAAGAAAAAATTCAAGCCTTTAGTTGCAACATTGATGGATTCCATGGACAAAAATAAAATGATGCAGATAGTATCAAAAGAAGATGGAAAGTATACTCAGAGTCACTGTTTCAAAAAGAAATGGTCAATGTTCAACTATTTCAAGAGGCGTATATGATCAAGATACGATGGTACTGAAGGAAGAAGTCCAAACTGCACTCACTGAAAGCATGGTGGAAATCTTTCTGCACATTAATGCAGTATTGGAGGTGCTAACTCATCTATGCCAAAACTTTTGGAAGACAGCTACCTGGCCAACTGATTAGAAGAGATCCATATTTGTGCCCATTCCAAAGACAGGTGACCCAATGGAATGTGGAAATCATCCAACAGTATCATCAATATCACATGAAGC
>NW_006408629.1:5952951-5955060 GCF_000296735.1 Chrysochloris asiatica
TTGGGTGCATCAACCCACCCGGATTTCTTGGACCAATAAATAACACTATGTTAAATGGATAAAAAATTGAAGTTGTTAAAGATCTCATTTTGCTTGGATCCACAACTAATACCCATGGAAGAAGCAGTCAGGAAATCAAACGATGTACTGTATGAAACAAATCTGCTGCACAAGACCTCTTTAAAGTTTTGAAGAGCAAAGATGTCAGTTTGAGGACCAAGGTGTGCCTGACCCAAGCCAGGGTATTTTCGATAGTCTCAGATGAATGTGAAAGTTGGGCAATGAATAAAGAAGACCATAGGAGAACTGATACATTTGAGTTATGGTGTTGGAGAAGAATATTAAAATTATCATGAACTGTTAGAAGAACAAACAAATCTGTGTTGGAAGAAGTACTGTCAGAATGCTCCTTAGAAGCCAGGATGAGACTTTGTCTCTCATACTTTGGACATATTTTCAGGTTGGACCAGTCCCTGGAGGATATTATACTTTGTAAAGTGGAGGGTCAGCTAAACAGAGGAATACCCCTAACAAGATGGATTGACACAGTGGCTGCAGCAAGTGCTGAACTGTAACAACAATTGTAAAGATTGCACAAGACTGGGCAGTGTTTCATTCTTTTATACATAAGAAACCATGCAGTGGAACTAACAACTAATACAATAGTTGCTGCTCTTTACAAAATAAATTATCCATTTATCGCATTCCTTTAATATTTCCCTTGCAAAACATTTTACATCATGATATTGAGCAATAGAATATGGCTTGTCATTGTGGTCAGGACTAGTGTTCCTCACAATTATATTGAAGTTGGAAAGAAGAAAGTCTTTAAGAGAACAAGATCACTGGCTTTAGAATCCAGGGACAGACAGTATGATTTAAAATTTCATTATTTTATATATATTTTTGATCATTGTTAACTATACTGTAAAATCTGAAACATGCGACGTATTTTCCAGGAATATATTGGGAATGTGTTGAGAAAGCAGAAAGGAACCACACTGTGGCACTGGTGACTTTCCCCAAATTTTCATTGCCAACACCACTAGGGCTCATGAAGAGGCTAATTTTTGGATTCAATATGGCACCATAGTAATGTTCATGATATTTGAGGGCTAAAAAGTGAAATAATTTTATCTTCCTCAGATTTGCCACAAATGAAAACTTCTCCATATTATTTGTTGTTGTTGAGCGCCATAGAGTCCGTTCCCACTCACAGCAACCCTGTTAAAGGGTTTCTGATGAGCAGTTGGTGGATATGAACAGCCTACCTTGTACTCTAGTACTTATCCTATAGTGCCACACCACATTAAAGCACCCTAATATTTCTGCTTTGGAAGACAAAGCAGGAAGATATTATAGTAAACAATAGAAATGTAATTCTTCTTATTAGAAATATAAATTTGAATTTAGCAGAAATAAACTTGTCAGAGAAGAGTAGACCCTGTACTTTATGTGATTATGTCCCTTCCAAAAGCAAAATGCCCTCTTGGGAATGACATTTATTAAAATAAACCAAAAGGACACTGATCCTATTTAAAAAGAACTAATTGGACTGCAAACCACAAAGTAGGCAGTTCAAGCCAATCTGTCGCTCTGTGGGGAAAAAGATGGGGCTTTCTGCTCCAAATCTTTCAGCAAAGATTTACAGCCTCAGAAACCCTTTACAGGGTTGCTATAAATCAGAACCAACTCAAGGGCACTTAACAGCCACAATAATTGCTGATTTAAGAAATGCTGTACTGTATACGCAATAGTTACAAAACTGAAACAAAACAAATGACTGTATTTAAATAGGTCTAAAGACTGTAAAGGAGCTCTGGTAGCATAGTGGTTACGAATCGGCCTTGGGATATGCTTCCATAAAGAATACAGCAAGAAAACTCTTTGGATAGGTCTACTCTGTTATACAAGGAGCTCTTGTAGTGTAGTGGTTACGAATCCAGCTGCTAACCTCAGGGACAGCAGTTCCAAACTACCAGCTGTTCTGTGGGAGAAAGATGAGGCTTTCTTTTCCCGTAAAGATTTACAGCCTCAGAAACCCTATACAGGGTCGCTGTGAGTTGGAACCGACTCCATGGCACAAGACCACCACCACCACCACCACTC
>NW_006408629.1:5955385-5957779 GCF_000296735.1 Chrysochloris asiatica
GAGTAAGTATGGTGAAAGGATACTATCTTGCTCACACCTTTCTTGATTTTAAACCAAACAGCAACTCCTTGTTCTGTTCTATAGCTTCTTGGACTATGAAGGCTCAGCATGAGCACACTTAATTTTTCTGGAATTCCCATTCTTCTCAATGTTATTTTTAATCCCTGGTGTAGATCATAATATTATGATCTACACCAGGGATGGGGAATGTTTTTTTGTTTTTTGCCTAAATTTATAACCCCTTTCATGGGCTATACAAAATTATCAACTTTAAAAATAGCCTGCTATATTTGGTCATTGTTTCTTTGCTATTCATAAGGTTTTCAGTGACAAAGATTCAGAAGTAGTTCGTCACTCTTTCTTCCTAGTCTGTCTTTGTCTGGAAGCTCATCTGAAACCTGTCCACCATGTGTGGCCCTGCAATATGCAGGTGATACAACCTTGCTTGCTGAAAGTGAAGAGGACTTAAAACATTTACTGATGAAGATCAAAGGGCACAGCCTTCGATATGGATTACATCTCAATGTCAAGAAAATAAAAATCCTCACCACTGGACCAATAAACAACATTCTTATCAACGGAGAAAAGATTAAAGTTGTCAAGAACTTCATTCTTCTTGGATCAACTATCAATACTCATGGAAGCAGCAGTCAAGAGATCAGATGACATATTGCATTAGGCAAATCTGCTGAACAGGAACTTTTTAAAGTGTTGAAGAGTAAAGATGTCAGCTTGAGGACTAAGGTGTGCCTAACCTAAGCCATGGTATTTTCAATAACCTCATATGGATGCAAAAGCTGGACAGTGAATAAGGAAGATCGTAGACGAATTGATGCCTTTGAATTATGGTGTTGGAGGAGAATACTAAAAGTGGCATGGGCTGCCAAAAGAACCAATAGATCCGTTTGGAAGAAGTGCAGCCAGAGTGCGCCTTAGAGGCCAAGATGGCCAAACTTCGTCTCTAATACTTTGGACATATTGTCAGGTGGGAACAGTTGCTAGAGAAGGATATCATGTTTGGTAAGATGGAGAGTTAGAGAAAAAGAGGAAGACCCCCCAATAAAATGGATTGGCCAGGTGTCAGCATCGATGGACTCAACTGTGGCAACAGTGGTGAGGTTGGCCCAGGATCAGACATTGTTTCATTCTGCTGTGCACAGGGTCGCTATGAGTTGGTGCCGACTTCATGGCACTTAACAACAACAATATTTGGTCAAACATTTAATTAACTCATCACTAATGTTGCATTATGAGTCAGATTGCTAACCTCAAGGTAAGCTGTTCAAAAATATCAGCAGTTCCGCAGGAGAAAGATGAGGCTTTCTGCTCCCGTAAAGACTTATAGTCTCGGAAACCCTATGTAGGGTCTCTATGAGTCAGAAATGACTCCACGGCACACCACCAATGTGGCGCCGTGGGTAAATGTGCTGGACTGCAAAGTTGAACTGCAAGGTCAGCGTTTCAAGCTCACCAGCCACTCCTCAGAAACCCTATACAGGGTTGCTATGGGTCGGAATGCACTTGGCAGCACTTAACAACAACCACCACAACAACGTGATAACTGGAACTACGGTTGCCTTGGCAGGGCCAGACCAAAGGATTTTGTGGCCTTTATACAACCCATGGGCTGGACGGCCCCCACCCCTGATCTACACTGTCAAACACCTTTGCATAGTCAATAAACACACAAGTAAATATTTTCTGGTATTCTCTGCTTTCAGATAAGATCCATCTAACATCAACAATGACACCCCTCACTCCATGCATGTTCTTTTCTGGATCTGGCATGAATTTCTGGTCGTTCCCCGTGGATGTACTGCTATAACTGTTCTTGGATAACTATCAGCAAAATTTTGATTGTATGTGGTCTTAATGACACTCTTAGATAATTTCCACATTCTGTTATATCCTTTTTTAAAAAATATATACACGAATATGAATCTCATTCAGCTGGTTGGCCAGGTAGTTGTCTTCCTAATTTCTTGGCATAACTGAAACAACCTCAGTGATCATCAACTAATGAAAAGATAAACAAATTATAGTACACAGACACAATGAAGTACAGCACAATGTTAAAGAATAATGAATCATCTGTGAAAAACTTCATAATGTGGATGACCTTGGAGGACATTATGTTGTTATTGCTAAGTTCCACTCAGTCATTTCTGACTCATAGCAACCCTGTTTAAGGTTTCTGAGACTGTAAATCTTTTCAGGAGAAGAAAGCCTCATGTTTCTCCCATGGAGGGGATGAGGGGCTCAAATAGCCTACCTTGTGGTTCTCTGTCCAGTGCTTAACCTACTGAGCCTACTTCACATTATACTAAGTGAAGTAAGTCAATCACAAAAAGATAAATATTGTATGAGGCCACTGTTGTAAGAAGTCAATGAAAG
>NW_006408629.1:5958899-5979609 GCF_000296735.1 Chrysochloris asiatica
GTTCTGTTTGAAAAACTGCCTCTTGGTCCATGTACAGATTCCTCATGAGCACAATTAACTTTTCAGGAATTCTCATACTTCACAATGTTTTCCATAGCTTGTCATGATCTACACAATTGAAAGCCTTTGCGTAATCAATAAAGCACAGGTAAACATCTTTCTGATATTCGCTGCTCTCAGCCAAGATCCATCAGACATCAACAATGATATCCTTCATTTCACGGCCTCTTCTGATAATAGACACATAATAGTTTGGGTGAAAAGAAAGGCAACACATGATAAGGGTATGATCAGCACAATGACAGTAAAGAAAAGGAAGACACAGATCGATGCAGAAGAGTTACAGACAACAAAGTTAAATACTACTGCATACACACTCCTGCATTATCAGTAACAAAAAACTTTCATTTACAAGTGGATACACAAGCAGATAGACAAGATGAATATGTATGAATCCATAAAAGGGACTACACTCGTGACCATATTTAGGTTTGGCAGACAAAATTCCTACAAACATGCTTGTATATGCTGTAAATATACCCATGTTTATAATAGAGCAAATGGAAATTTAGCCATAAACAAACGCCTTGAGGGAATGAATCATTGGACCTGGAGGCTTGGTTTCCATAGTTCCATAAGACAATGTTCTGCATCCTACTACTTTAGTAAGTAGTAGGTAGGGTCTCAAAAGCTTGTGAGCAGCATCTAAACTGCAACTACTGGTCTCTGCCCATTGGGAGCAAAGAAGAGTGAAGAAAAATCAAAGATGCATGAAAACAATTGGCCCTAAGAACTAATGTAACATTTGAACCTCAGCTTCCATGTACCTGAGAACAGGAGAACTAGATGGTGCATAACTATCATTGCTGACCTTTCTGAAAGACCTAGTAACAGAGGGTCCTATATGGGAGACAGATGTGGAGCAAAATTCAAAATAATAAAGAGACCAGTCTGTTATAGAGACTGGTGGAATCCTGGAGACTATGGTCACTCTTTAGGCCTGAAACTGAACTTGTCCCCATGGCTTAACTTTCAACCAAACAACAGACAGACCTGTAGAGTGAAATAACACCAAGGAGGTATGCACTCCTTAGAATAGCCAACCATATGAGATCAAAAGGGTAGCATTTGTCTAGGGATAAAGTTCCAAAAGCAGGAATGGATAGGAAAGAAGGTTGAATGGAAATGGTAAACACAGGAAGACGTGGAAAGAGTGCTGTTACATTGTGAGGACGACAATTAATGTCATGAAACAAAATGTGTATGAATTGTTGAGTAGAAAAACAATTTGCTTTTTAAATGTTCACTGAAATCACAATAAAAAATTAAAAACAAAATAGCAACACATTTATTGGAATAGATGAGTGAGTGCTTCCAGCGTTACATCTGTTTGTTTTCAAACATTTCAATTGGTATCCTGTCAGTTCCTGGAGCCTTGTTTTTACTAATACCTTAAGCTATGAGTTTTGTAATTGTTAAAGTTCTATGTCAACTTGGTTGGTCCATGATGCTCAGTGGTTTGACAGTTATGATGTAGTCATCCCCATGATGAGAACTGATATAATGTAATAGCTTCATGCGATCTGCTATAAGCAGTCAATCAGTTGAAAAGGAGTTTCTTCAGGGATATTGCTTGCTTTACTGTTTTGGCAAAACTCTCTTGCTTTTAGCTTGATCTGGAATCTGCATCTGACTCATCATTATTTTAACTCCAATTCCTTGAACTTGAGCTAGTGACCTGCTGTATTGCCTGCTGATCCTGGAAGTCATTAGACTCTGCAGCCTGTGAGTCAGCAGCCTGTCATCTGACCTGTCTACCTTGAATTCATCTGCCTCCACAGCCAGAAGTCTGCTGTCTGGACTGCTGATCTTGGATTTCTCAGTCCTTGTGGCTGCCTGAGTCAGGAGAAGCCTTCAGTCTAACACTTCATTCATGGAACTTGCTGGCCTTTACAATCACATGAGCCATTTCTTTGAGATAAATCTCTTTATATATTTCTATCTTTATTTATTTAGATCTAAACTAGATTTTAAAAGTTTGATGAAAAATTCTATTATCCTTTCATTTCATTTTCCCATGACCTTTTGAAGCCTGCCTTATACACATATAAGTTGCACTGGTTTTGCCTATCTTAATAAATCAACCTAACTATGAGGAGGAAAAACTTTATTATTATTTTTTTTTTCTTTTAAGTCCAAATGTTTACTCCTAGGAACTCATAGATGGAAACATTTGTATATTTTGAATATCAACTTGATGTGCTAGCATGTCCACATGAACTGGGTATACAATCTCTGTATATTTACTGTAAAGAAAAAAAAATGTAGTACTAGAATATTTTAAGTGTCAATATCCTTGACTTTGTAGAGACTTTTTAGGTAACTCTGGGAGTATGCAATCTAAATCAATGAAATTTTATACAGACTTTCTTCTTTATTTTCATATTTGTGAAGAAAATGTTTAATGTAATTTTAAATTTTATATAAATCAAATGGGAAGTGTTCAATAAACTTAAATGTTTATGCCAGCATGGAAGAAGAAATCCCACATAGGGAAGGATGGGCGAGGGGGCTTGGAATTGTACAATTAAAAATAATTTAAGAGTACAAGGATAAGATTATCAATAGTAGATTCCTTTGCTTTAATGTTTCTTTGATTTTAGATACTTTTCTGTTTTGATACTATAAGGCAAGTAACAAAAATTATTGGTGGAACATTTAAAAAGTCTTTTTTTTCTCTCTCTGCTAGCTCCGAAAAATAATTGTAGCAATATAACGGCAAAAAAGCTTTTTATAAAAATCACTTGAAGACTGCCATAGACTTGAAGCATAATTTTGATGGTGTTATCTTATTGATAATCTCTTAAGGTTTCACAATATAAATTTCTGTTTAATTGTAAACTAGTCTTCAATATATCCAGTACAATTATTCTTTATTGTTTAGTAATATGAATGCCAAGACTAGACATACAAGTGATGTAGACATGCCTTTATTTTCACATAGATATTTCTTCTTAAGTAGATCTCCCTTTTCAGTCCTTAATCATAAAATGTTCTTGCTGTTTGCAATAACTTTTGGGGAAACCTCCATGTTGTTATTGACAGTAGGCTTTGCACACAGGAAGTCAGTATGCAATGAGGTGTCCTGAAGAGCCTGTTTTCTTCAGATTGTTTTACTAGAGTTCCATCATGCTCAAAGTTTCTGATCCTCTTTTTCCACTTGTGCTTTCTCCATTAAAAAAAAAAAAAAAAAAAAAAAAAATTGGCTAAACAGAGATGCCTCATGTCATTATTTGAATACATCATCTCTGCTTTTTTTTTTTTTTTTCTTTTCAAGCATAATGGCCTAGCTTTTCTAAGAATAGCTGTTGTCCCAAGCATGATCCTCTACTGAAATGGGGAATGAATGAAGGTAGAGTACAAATAATCTGGAGGCAAAGGAAAACTAGGCATTTGCAAAGGACCCAGTAAGGAGTGAGTAATGAACCAGTGTGTCCTTGTTGAATTGCTGTAGAGGGAATTCTCAGTTTGAAAACAAAAGGGATACATGAACACCAAGGAAAAACCAAGGAAAGAATCTCAATAAAGAGTCTGCCTCATAGTCTGCTCAGGACAGAGGGATGAAGCCAGTGGTCCTCCAGATATGAAGAGAAACAAATACATTTTATGAATCACAGTTACATGCCGTTTTGGAACACAAGGTACTTTGAAAAGTTGACAACCCGTCATAATTCATGTTCATTGTTCCTCTAAGTAAAATATGTGTCTCACTTTAGTTATTCTGTTAGGAATTGTACTTTAAAGCCAAGAGGACATTTTTGATAATGCACATCTTAAACTTTTCATTAAACTACCAAATTTAAATTCTACCTTTTTGTGCACTCTGACATTTTTGTCTGGCATTTTCATTAATTTTGCGACATACATAAATGTAGCTGAAATGTTAACTGATCAATACTTTGTCTCTCTCATGTAGCACTAGCGTTCCATTCCCCAAGGACCACACAGCAGAACAGAAATTAAATGTGTAAAATATCAAATGTTAATGTTAAACACAGTGGCACTTACTGTATAACGACAGAAAAGGCTAAAACAATTCCAAATGGACAGATGGTACCACAAATTATCTACAATCACATTTAAAGATTAAAGTTTGTCCTGTAAAATAATTCTCTGACGCACGCTGAAGTGTGTCCTTTCACTGATAGCTCAGTTGTCCAATTATTTCTGTGCTCATTACAGTGAGAAATGACAGTGTGGAGAGAGAGAGAATGGGCACTCTTTTTTATTCCATGTTGCACCCACTGACATCCAGAAGAACACAAATGTCTGGTCAAGAGACTGATGAAAATTAGGCCCAATTTATGAGACATTTCCATGTCCACAATAGATGATTCCAAAAGACGAGCAGTTCATTCTACACCGTGCATGTCTGTGTTTGCTCTTTGGCATACAACATTCACAGTAAAAATTTAAAAAAACAATTTATAGCACATAAAAACCAGAAACATGTTAGCTTATATTTTATCCATCACCTTCTGGACTGATTTTAACCTCCAATATTGTCAGCCAGCTTTGATTCTTCCCCACAGTACAGAGGCTGAACAGTTTTAACCCTTCATTTCTTGGGCTCTCTAAGACACTGACATGAAATATTGTTTTTCCATTTTGCTTTCATTATTCCACACTTACTATTGGAGAGTAAATAAGTAAGGAAAAACAAAATGGCATGAAAAAAATGACACTTAAAATTTATAAGGTTTACTGCTCTGGGCCTAAAATCAAGCTACATAATGGTACAAATGCATGTACTACATGAGGCAGCTGCATTTATGGAAAAATGGGCAAGTGGAACCAATATTATAATAATAGACCCATGATCCATCAACAGTGGATGATGGGAACAATATGTTTGTAACAATAGGGTGCTTCTCATACTCCTCTCCAAATGGAAAGCAGGTCTTTTCAATAAACTGGCCTAAAAAAGGCTCTGGTTACACAATGAGATCTTGGAAACATTTTATTTAAAAATACTCAACATTGTTTAATATCTACAAGATGACTAAAAATCCTATAAAGTCCCTCCCCCCCCCCCAATGTTATTTTATTATAACTAGAAGGTAAATATCTTAAAGCTCTTTTAGGGAAAAAAAAAATCATAGCATCCAATCTGTTATATAGGTTTGTTGTTATTGGTAAGTGCCGTTGAGTCAGTTCCAACTCCTGAATAGGGTTTCTGAGACTTTAAATGTTTGCAGGAGCAAAAAGCCCCATCTTTCTCCCGTGGAGTGGGTGATGGGTTTGATTTGCCTACCTTGTGGTACACAGTCCAGTGCACTCTACATGTGGTCTTACCCACAGTCTTTAGCTTTTTTGGTCTCAGTTTCTACCTCTGTATAACAGGAAAAGTTATAGTACCATAGAGTTGTTGGGAATAATAAATGTAGTAATGCATGAAAAGCATTTCATAGCTCCCTGTCCCATGAGTCAGTTCTGACTCATAGTGACCCTGTAAAGCATTTCTGAGGAACAGCTGGTTGGTTTAAACCACTGACCTTGTGGTTAGCAGTCCAGTGCTTATCTTACAGCTCCAGTTGCTTAATAAATACCATGTGTTGCTATTCTTACATACAAATCATTTTTATATCATAATTTAATCTGAGCTTAAAATAGACGATTGACAAAGTTTATTAAATACATTTAAAATTTAAATAGTGATTTCAGGGAAAAAGAACCAATGTCTTTTTGCTTCCTAGTTTTCTAACTGACTCATGTCAACCCCATGTGTGTCCGAGTAGATTCAATGTCTACCATCATTTAATAACCAGTTTTATTAGAGCAAACCTTTATCATCACTATCATCACTAAAGAATGAGTTTCTCTACATAGGAGAAATGTCCAGAGTGACTGATTGATTCATGGATTGGTTGATTGATTTAGCCAGTCATTTATATTGACAGCCTACTAAACACTGCCCAGGACCGGGCAGAGTTTCGTTCTGTTGTACACAGAGTCGTTATGAGTCAGTATCAACTCGATGGCACCTAACAACAACAACAACAACTAAATATTAGATACTTTGCAGGTGATGTTGAAGTGTAAGGTTAAAAAAAAGACAGGGGTCTTATTGCCATGGAACTTCCTTTTTTTTTCCCAATGAAACACAGCTAATATCATTGTTTCATTTCAAAAGTACCCTTAAAAATATGAGTTTGTGACCTCTATTTTAATACCACAGTCAATAATTCCCTTTCCCATCCTTACCGGGCCCTTCTTTTCCTGCAAGCTCCTTGCACACAGCTTGCATTTCAGCCAGGTCAGAATTTTTTAGAAACTGACCACAGCTACAAGAGATATTATTATATTTCTTCCCCAATGATTTCGACCCTCTTATAGTAAAATCACTCAGGTAATGTACATGTGCCTAAGTTTCTTAGAATTCTAGTGCATGATTGCTTTTGCTTTTGCTTTTGCTTTAAGATTAGGAGGAAATTGTGAGAAGGACTGCCATCTTGAATTTATTTTAAAAGTGACCTCTAGAAGTCAGAAGGAAAGCTTATGAAGACGTATATAATTTGCTGCAATGCTAAAACATTCCAGAAGAAATTCTATGATTATATATATTTCTCTGCTTTCAAATGTCACAAACAGGTGGTGGTGTGGGTGACATTGGAAAGAGTGAACTAAAGACGGCAACACAACCTTTTTCGTAGAATATTATTGCATCTGTTATAAGATTCCATAAAATCTAGAGGTAATAACACAGTATATATGTATGTATGTATATATAAACTTAGTATCATTTTTGTTAAATCCAATTACCTCTATGCTACTGAAAAATCAGAATAAAGTTTGCTTAACAGTACCAAAATATATTTGCTATGTGAAAAAGCTACTAAAAGATCGTCGAGAGAGGCAGATTTTCTTTTCTAAAATTTAATAATGATGACAATTGCTTTCTTTAAGGAGACAACAACATGTCTATGGGAAGCAGGCTGCCTAACTTTCTGGTAACTTACAACACAAAGGGACATACACACTCTTTGTTCCATGTGCTCAGACATTAATGAAAGTCCTATACAAGCCCTGAGAAGAGGACAGAGCTCCAAGTACTAAACAGATGTGCATATGCTCATTTGAATGGTAATACTAAAATGTTGATTTGTTACTATAATTAAGGCTCTTCTTGTAAGCCCTCATAATAAAGTTGTATTCTGCTAAACTGGCAGCTATAAGGAAGCATAAGGTACTCATATTATAACAAACATGAAAATAAAATAAAGGATTTCAAAAGGACTCAAGCTTGAAACTGAAATCCTGAATAAGCAAAAATAATGTGAAAGCAGAAAGATCCCAGCTAAAGCTTAGGGAAAAGTATTTTTGTGGATTTTCTACTTCTGCAGTATGGTCTTATCAGCAGATTTTAAATAACTAAAGTAAAAGGCTATAAGATGAACATTGTTAGAGGACTATTTGGGTCTATGAAATCCTTACTTGTGTCTTTTTAACAACTGGAAACCTTAGAAATAATAAAATGTCTGTTAAATAGGTCACATTTGCTTCCTTTTAATTCACATATTAAGGCATTAGCAAACTAGCATCTTACTGCCAATTATTTTCATATTTTGTAAAAGTAACTACAGAACAAACGAAAACCAAATTGAGATGGTCAAGATTATTAAAGTTTTCTTTCAACTCTAAGGATTTTTCTTGGCTTTTCTATTAGGATTTGGAATTATGCAACATGTAAATTTTTACTTTTTAGCTGTCACAGAGAAAATCAGACATTGGCTGAGATGTCTTGCATTCCGGAAATCTGAGGAGGGAGGAATGTATTCTTGGACTCAGACCATGTACAATCCATCAGGTTCCTGCCCACGGCAAATCTGTCCAGTCAAGTCTTAAAATAGGAGTTTTAAAATGGCCACATCAACATAACTGTTACTATAGCCACAGAAACATGCAGCTATGATTACTGAATTTAATGAATAACAATGTAAGTAATATAGTATGATCATACCACAAAAGCAGCGAGACTCCTTGGGGGTGAATCCCAATCAAAGCAACTATTAACGTAGTAGGCAGCATTTATGAGCACCATGACACAACGTTTCATTCTGATAAAATTTCTTAGCAACAGCTGTAAAGAAAAGTAAAATATTATTAGATTTTGCAAGACTAAAATTCATCAGATACACTTTAAATTTCTTCAAGCTTATTGCGATTCCAAAATAATTAAGAGAATTAATAAAGTTGCAAGAATATACCAAGCAATTTGGCTCACAAGGTAAAGAAAAAAAAGTATCTTTAGCGAGAATGGAAATAATTAAATTATGAGATTCCTTAGCTAAATATATTTTCAATAATATTACCATGGAGGATAGACTAGTTGTCAAGAGAAAAATTAATTTCTAATAGATGAAAACATTTTTTGGCTACTTATGTATTGTGAACCTTAAATATATTTTAAGCTCTTAACTTTTATTGTGGAGTTAACATTCATCAAATGTTTCAAGGTATTTCAAAGTGAAATGAATAACTTGGAACTATTTTTAATTTAGGGTCCTAGAGATTCGCCTGTCAAGTGTTGCTATACTACAGAAAACTAAAAGTTTTCACTATTCGGTAGAATCTTCCTCCCTTCTTTCTTTCTATCATATTCTCTCTCTCATCTGTCTCTTTTTCTATTACTATACATCTATCACTATCAACATCATCTATCTCTCCCACTATAAATTTAAACTTATATTTTCTTACAATTTTGGAGTTAAGGTAATATTTATGGTTATCATGTACTTTATAAAATCCTTTATTAAAAATCTAAGTATAGTAATTGATGTAATTTAAAATTTTAAATAAATTGTTATAAAACTGTAAAAAAGAGTAGCTCACATATAGTAGATGGTGGTTTGAAGAATCATTTACAGCTATTGTATTAATTAGAATAATCATATGCCTGCAGGTTAATATTTTACTACTTCCACAAGTGCTTCAGTGCTGATTTGGTATTTTTAAGAAAAACTATATAAATTTTATTGAAGTTATATGCAAAATATAGGTATATGTGTAAATATATATGCATGTATGTGTACGCTAGTTTTAACACATTGTTAAAATTGAAAATTCTCTCAGACAAAGCTAAAGGGTCTTCTTTTTTTCCTTTTTGGTCCCTGATCATTTGCCTTTATGAGCTACATTCATTATTTTTCTCTATTCTGGAGAAACAAAATCTATACTTACATTTCGATAGATATTACATTTGTAAATCATGCACTATCTTTAAATTACTAAAGATTCCACTATTTATGTTGAACAGATTAGATCCAAAAAAAAAATATCTTCAGGTTTCTAATAGCACAGGAAATAATTAAATATTTCAAGACAAATAAGGTCAGTAAACTTTATAGCCATAGCAAATACATTTTATTTTAGCTGTTTTAATTGGAAGCTAAAAAAGGGGTTGTTTAGTACTTTTTTCTTAACTTGATATCAAACCTAATTAAAAATTATAAGTGATTTTCCTTTGTGATAGAAAAATCATTTTTATAACTTTCTATTTTTTTTTTAAGCTAAAGATGCCCAATAAAGGGTCACATACAAAAGACCATAATTAAAAACTAATTAACAGGATGATTTTCTTTAAAAGATGGAGCCCTCTCTCATCTGTATTAGAGGGCAGAGCCGGATGCTGGGTTCCCTTTACACACACCTGCATCATACCTGTGGGTGGTCTGGACATATATCTGAACCTCAGCCTTTGGTGCTCTTATTTACACAATCCATGGCAATCAAATGTATTTTATGTCAAAATGATCATTCTTTTGCTAACGCATGAATACATATCCATTATTTGCAGTTCCTACAGTATCCCCTTTCCTTTCTGACCACCCCCATCCAATTTATTAGTTTGGTATTGTCCTTGTTTGATCTTTTAAAGAAAAGGAGAAAGGAAAAAAAAAATAAAGGAAAGAAAACAATTTTCACATAAGTAGATGATCAAAAACTCCATAGTCTCCCCCCTTCCATACCTCCAAAGTTTATTTGAATTTACTTAGATGTTTACAGATCTAATCAGGTCTTCCCAGAGGGATTAATCTTTCCTTGCTTTTTACCTGTTTAGAGAGTCTGTTTTCCTCTTCAATGTACTTCTGTTCTTTGGGTATTAATGTTCGTAAGCTGGCTTTCACCTATGTATCAACATATGTGTCTGTTATGGATTAATATATCACAAATGTTTACAATATTTTCACTCAGTTCAATTTGCAATAATTGATAAAGTTTCAAAGTTCTGGCTGCTGTGCTCATAAAATATAAATGTATACAGTTGCACATGCATGCGCTCCCATCTCTTAGGCCAGTAGGCAGCGGCCACAGCACAGCCGAAGCGGCAGTCGCCACAAGTATAAGAGAAAGTGTGGGTGTGCCAAGCAGTGGCAGAAGCGTATTCTCCAGGATACACCGAGGTTTAGAGAAAATGAGGAATGACAGAAATTCTCTACAAATCAGGAACAAAAGCTTTCATGAAACTGAACTCTTTAGCAGTACAAAAAAGCCAAAGTTAAGACTTACAGCATTAAAAATCACATCTATTTCAAGATAGATGACCCCCTTTGTTGGCCCTGTCAGCTGCTTGTTTTTCAAGACGTAGGCTTTCTGTTCACCATTTTGAATCTGCGGGAAAAGGACATGACAGCCGTCTGTCTCGCGGTCTCCACTGAATACACTCCCCCGGTGACCTTTGACCCCCAGCTGCTGAAACTGACAGAGAACCCAAAACAACTGTGGCAATTCTGACAAGTACCTGTTCATTACCAGGATCAAGTCTGTCAGGAAAAATTAACTATCATGGGATTCAACATGGCCGTGAATTGAGTATGTTAAAATTTTTAGTGTTCTTATTACAGACCTTGGTTGAGAAATGACAGACATAAAGCTGAGTGATTTTTTTTTTTTCTTCCTTGAGTAAAAGCAACACAGAGCAGTATGTCAGGTGAATAAAACTTACAGACAGTAATGGTATAGCAACTTTGCCCAGAAAGTCAGCACTTCGATCCCGATCTTCATCATAAACTGTCACTTCAAGAACTGAATGGATATCTTTAACATTGCTGCATAATAAATATAAGTAGGGAAAAGAAACGTAATCAGTGGGCAATAGGAGTAAAAACAGTTTTGAAAATTTAGATACCTCCAGGTGTTTTTGTGTCTGTTTATGAATGCTGTTTGCACACATACATTCACAAGGTACCTTGGTATCTGACAGAATTTCCCATAATGCATTTTAGTAGACTATAGTGATGGTTCTATCATTTGAACCTTTGAGAAGCATTGTAATTTCAACGAAACATAATTTTCTAATGAAATGGAATTTTTAATGGAATAGAGCTTTCTGTCTGAATGGGCACAGAATAAGTTTTTGTATATAAAAATGTGGCACTGATTTTTTACACTTTTACTTGCCATCATAATAAATCATTCATCTTATTCCCACATAAAACACCACCAGGTTTGATATCAACAAGAATCAAAGTATATTTTGAGTAAATTTTCTCTATATAAGAGAAGGTTGCCCTTTTGTATACTACTATCATCAAAACGTTGACTAAGTTCTGCTAGGTCAAAATTAACATAGAAAGCAGAATGGAGAGAATGTAACATTTATAGCTATTGCACTATCCTGGGATTTAGAGATTAAGTAGAGTTACATTATGTCCAAAACCAACATATATTAAGAAACAACTGTGCACTCTCTTCATATTTTTGTTTTTGGAAAAATAAGTCCAAATTGTTGACAGCATTTATTCTTTGGTCAAATTGTTCACTAAGAAAACATGAATTATGAGAAAACAAAAAAAATTGAATATATCCATTACTGAAAAACCATGATCACATGTGAGAAGAAGCTTTATCAGGGTCCAATCCATTAATGGCTTTATAATAATCAATCCTATTCATTCAGTTATACATTCCAGAGAAAAACATTCTCTACAAACTTCTTAGGAGGGCAATTATCCTGACTAGGCTTTCATGTTTTATAAAAATGTGGCATTCCCTTAAAAAGTTGGTTAGAAATTAAAGCTGATTAGTTACTGGCTTGTAAGCAGAGAAATTATAATAAGAAATTAATGAGGAATTTAGCAGTCTTTCCTATACAAAAAAATAAAAAAGTTAGAAAACTTTTAAGGAGTACTTCTGCTTGGAGAGTTTTCCTTTGTTCAAAGTCAATTTCTAAAGCCCAGTTAAAAGAATAATCAAACATAGGAGGTACTATAGTGTAGCATCATCAGCTCTTATAACATATAATTTAAAAGATTTAAACACTTTTTAAAACAAAAGGAAAATTAACTCAAAGGTTGTTTTGGTATCTAGGACAATGCTTCATATTCTTATTGTGCTAAAATGAAACAAATCAAAACTAAAGCATCTGCCGAATTCGTGACCAGATTGTTTGCTGATTTCAGCAATGGAACAAATAGAGCTTTGTCCTCCTTGATGTCAGTGCAATTGGGGAGAATTTCAATAGAAAGTATAAAAGGAAGAAACAGTTCAGTTAATGGGAGAAAAATACTTAGTCAAATCATACAAAAATACAATTGAAAAAAGTCTGTGAAAACAAACAAACAAAAAAATGGCGTACTCTTTTCCTCACATTTCCTTAACAGGAAGTTATGTGGTTATGAATTTCATTGTTAGTAAAAGGAAGGCCAGATGCATTGAGTTGTTAATCAGTTAAGGGTAATTTTTTTTCAATTTCAAAAATAACTATCAGTTAACACTATTTTCCAAATAAACTCAAAGCAATGATTACTTACAATGTGAAGACTTTGTTCCAGTCGGGATTGAGATTTTTGTAGACTGTATGTGTAAGCAGCCTATCATTGTTCAGTTCTACTACACAGAAAGGGTCACTTTTACCTACAAAAGATTTGGGGTGAACTTTTTTTTAGTATAAATAGCAGTTTCATGATCAAATTTCTTTTAAAGAAACCAAACTTTCAGTAAGCATATAGTCAAGCATAATTTAAAAATTAAAAAAAAAAAAACAATAACACAACACATCAAAATAGTTAGATGTAATTGGAATCTGAAGGGTTTCGTTCTGCTGTGCATAAGGTCGTTGTGAGTCCATACCGACTGGATGGCACCTAACAACAACAACAATTGGAAGAGTTACTAGTCATTGTGATTCATAATTTAGAACCTGAATAAGTAAAAGAGCAAACTAAGTAGCTGACATTTCACTTTGCAAGTTTAAATAATAAAAACAATAATATAACTGTCAATTATGCGAGGAAATGTAATATATAACCATCATTCAATCTGTTTTTAATTTATTCTATAATACCCATTTTAAAAGCTCAGCCCCTTTACTCTTATTCATATATTGTTTGACTCATCTGATTCATTAGGAATTTGTAACATGAATTCCTGAACAACTTTATTTTGGGTAAGTGCTATATTGCACAATTACAACATTTTAATTTAATGACTAAGATTGGGTTACTCTCTTCTCAAACATCTATGGCATCACAAGAAAATAAATTGGACTCTCTGATGCGATGCCTGGCATAGGGACAGGGGGCGATAAAAAAAAGTCTGTCATTTGAAACTTAGCATCAACAACCAATCTCCATGATAAAAAGCAGTATTATTTTGTCCACCGAGAGTAAAGAATTTCCAAGTTATCAGTTGGTGACAGCTACTCTGAACTGCCATAGTCAGATCTGGTTCGTTTGGCAATTATATTTGGTGATGTCCTTAATAGTTTTGTAATGGTTACGTCTTACATTGTAAGAACCATAAAGTCATAAGCTCTGTGGGAGAAGAATTAATGATATTAGTGCGGCATGTAATTTGTTTGATACCTTATACAAATGACAATGGAATCAATATTTAGACAAAGCTGTCCAGAGGTCATATCTTTTAAACTACAATATTGATTTAGACTACATAAGAGGTTAATGTGCATATTATTAACTTTAATGATAAAGAATAATTGTTTTAAATACATTGTGAGCTGTAGTCACAGCAGTTTACACTTCTGTGAAAGCTTAAATATCATTGAAGATTTTCAATTAAATTTTAATGGAAAAGAATTCATTAGCTACCAGTGACAGATAAGCAACGTAGTCCCGTACAGCTTTGTATTTACTTTGCATATTTTAATTCTTAAGATGGGCTATACAAACTTTGACTCAACCTTTAAATAATAATTTAATGTATTTTAAACATTTTATATTAAAAGAGAGATTTAATGAGTGTATTAGTTCAGTGACCCCATATCCCACAAGATAATTGTATAATTTAGCATTATGGTGGTCTTCATAAATTTTGGCCTTGGGAATAGTTTTCAATAAAGAACAGATAACAAAAAGTCTTAGAAATCTGGTGAAAATTTTACTTTTAGCTTAACATCTGTATTGTAGGTCTTTTGATTTTTTTCTTTTTCTTCATTCTGCTTGCCTTCCTTGAACCACCTCTGCTTCTAACTCACATAAAATAAAAATGGATTCATTATGCAATTCATATGAATAGGTTTGATTGTGATCTATCAACAACTCTGTTTTCTTTAATAAAATTCAGATAAAAGCATAAAAACAGAATCAAACAGTTTTTCAAACCTCATTTATCCTTAGGCTCATCATATTTAGAATCTCCCTTTTGCCTAACTTGGTGCTGGGTGTTAGAGTATAAACAAAAGAGCAATGGTCATAAACTACAAGCTCAAGTAGTTTATAAAAGAATGCAAAGTAAAACAAATTACCAGTAATATCTTGAGAGAAAATTATAGCCATATTTATGATAGGCTTTCATGTGAAAATAGTAACTACTACTCCCCCCGCCCCCCCCCCCCCCCACTATACAAAGAACCTTGGAGTTCCTGGTGTAGCTAGAGCTCTGGGTTAATGCACTGGTCTGCAAAGTCACTTTGAACCACAAGGTCGGCAGTTCAAACACACTAGTCGCTCCTTGAAACCCCTATTAAGGTTCGTTATGAGTGGGAACAGAATTGACGGCACTTAGCAACAACTTACACACGACTTCAGATTAAATGACTAGCTTTGGGAACACTCAATTTAAGGAGAAGCTTAATTCTCACATTCTCCCTTAGGAACTTTCTAGTCTCCGTCTTCTATTTACGAGGAACTTGGTGGTGAAATGGTTGAGTGATTAGTTGCTAAGTGAAAGGCTGACTGACGGTTTAAACCCACCCAGCCAGCTCTATGAGAGAAAAACCTGGTGATCAGCTGAAAACAAACAAATATATATGTTGTTGTTGTTGTCAAGTGCCGTTGAGTCAATTCCGACCCATAGCGACCCTGTATAGAGTTTCCAAGGAGCAGCTGTTTGAACTGCCGACCTTGCAGTTCAAACGGCTTTGCAGTCTGGCACATTAACCCACAACGCCACACCAGGATATATATATATATATATTTACAGCTAAGAAAACCTTATAGGGGAGTTGAACTTTGTCACATGTAGTTACTGAGAGTTGAAATCAACTGGACAGCACCGAATACTTTGTCCCTGTACATTCCTATTAGTCTTAGCCCAGAAAAAGGACTGTAAAAGGATAAAGCTTTTTGGCTTTTCCATTACCCAATTATCACTTGCGTTATTTCAACCACTATTTTATTTCAATTGATTTAGTTTTACTTGTATTCAACTAATCAACAATGTGTAATTGATTCAGTTAGACCAAAACTGTACCACTTCTCTAGGAGCCAAACACAAGAACACGTTTCAGAGATTAATATCTATGGCAAAAAAAGAGCACTATTCAATTGTATAAAGAGGTTTTTTAATGTTTTTACTCAGCCCCTTGTAATGTCTTCCAAATTGATACCTTCTTCCTTACTACAGAGAGTCCTCATGGTATAGTGACTTAAGTGCTGGGTTGCTAACCGTAAAGTCAGAGGTTTAAACCCACTAGTTGCTTTGTGGAGAGGAAGATGAAGCTCTGCTAAAGATTTAGTCTCAGAAACCCTCTGAAGTAGTTTCACACTGATAGGACTGCTGTAAGTCAGACTGGACTCGACAGCAGTGAATTTGACAGCAGTGAGTAAAGAAAGATCTGTTTTTCAGAAGTCGATTTCAAGACCTTCTTTTAAGTTGCCTCTGTGTAGACTCAAACCAGCAACTTTTTGCCTAGTAGCTAAACATATAATTGTTTTATAATACCCAGGGATTCCAAAGAAACAAAACTGAATCTCAGTGTTTGACATTTTCCACATTGCATTAGGACACTAAAACATGTACCAACCCCCTGCAGAAGAGCCCGCTGACAATCTATATTTTCTTGCCTTTATTATTTCTCAAGACCATTCCTAGTGAAAACTAGTATTAACCAGTCATCATCCCATCTCTCTGCCTCTCTTTGCTATTGACATGAGGCGTTAAAGCTCTAGAAACATTACCAACCAAAAAGAATGTGAGCATCTTCTGAAACCACTTTCTAGTCATCTTGCTATTCTAAATTCCAGTGGCATACTATAACTCACTGGATCGGGCTGCTAATCTCACGGTCAGCAGTTCGAAACTACCAGCTGTTCCATGGGAGAAAGATGAGGCTTTCTGCTCCTGTAAAGAGTTACAGCCGCAGAAACCCTACATAGGGTTGCTATGAGTTGCAAGCAACTCCACGGCACATAACAATAACAAAACCATAACTCACAAAAAATATTCTTTTATCTTCACATGCCTAATTGCACTAAAAATATTTTCCATATAACTTGAAATGGGTAGACACTGTAATTTTTAAGAGACTTTGTTAGACATTGTAAGAAATATAATGGTGTCTACATTAAAAGAGAGAGAGGGGGAATAAAGCTTTGGGCTTTAAATTATACTGATTTTCATTCCCCATCTAAAATCAATTTTCATTGTGTTTGCAGCCATGTTTAAGATGGAACTGTGGTCACTGACATGAACCAGTCCTTCGTTGTTGTTATTAAGTGCCGTTGAGTCTGTTCCAACTCAGAGTGACACTGTATAGAGTTTCTGAGGAGCAACTGGTGAGCTTGAAATGCCAACCTTGCAGTTCAAACCATCTTTACAGTCCAGAGCATTAACCCGCAGTGCCACAGAGGGACTCCAAACCAGCCATTATGTCTGTGTAAATTCTATATTTTTATACTTTTCCAAAACTTTCTTCTCTAGTTTAAAAGAGTTGATGTCTTTTCAGTCTATATGTTAAAATTTACATTGTTTAGCATGGTATAATGGAGCCCTGTTGTGGCAGTGACAGACAAACACTTGACCACAAGGTCAGTCTGAACTAAAAGGTCAGCAGTTCAAACTCACCAGTCGCTCCTTGGAAGCCATATACTTGGACACTTTGAATCAAAACCAATTCCACGGCACTTAACAACAACAAGCATGGTATATAGTCTTTCAGCTGCAATCTCAAAATCTTCTAAGCACTTCTAGAGCTCTGGGCATGGCATTGATGTTCATGGTGAGACTGTGGTATGGGGAAAGAGACTAGACTTCAGATGCTAAGCAAACTGTGATGGAGTACACCTCATGACCCCGCACCTATCTTCTTATGTAAAACAGTGACCCTTACAAAATGCTTCAGAATTAGAGAGAATATAATTAGCAGAATGTCTGACACAGTATCAATAAATAATAGTTCTAAGTAATGTCCTTTAAAACAAATATTTAAAAGATAGCAATGTGTTCAAATTCCAAAAATAATAAGAAAAAACACACATCTTGGGCTAAAATCTCTGGTAAGAGTAAATATTTTTTACTAGATTATATAAATTAGTACAAAAGGGTGACTTTAATACTAATAATTAGTATAGTTACTAAAATTTTATTGTAAATCCAATATTATGTTTTATGCTTATATGTTAAAAAAGTATATGTGCTGTAAGAAAGGTATTCCCAAATACCATATACTGAGGCTGGGAGATGATATAATTCATAAATTGACATAAATTTAAGTGTTGGAACTGGTATTCAAATTCAGGTGTCTCTGCCTTTCAGAGCCATTTTACCACTATACTTCATGTCCCCTTACTTAAAATATATCAAAGTGTAAATGACTGGGCAGGAATTGCCCTCCAAACTGTGCCATGTCTTGGTGGTTAGGAGGCTAGACACATGGGAAGGGTAATGTTTGACTATAGATCCATTAATTCAACAAGTATTTATTGAGTGCTTTCCATGTACCAGGCAAAGTTCTACATGTTGGTGAGACTGCAGTACATAAAACAACAACAACAACAATAATAATACCTGATCTCATGAAGTTTATATTCAGGAAGAAGATATATGATAAATTAAGTACATTTTACAGTATGGTACCCACTAAGGAGAAAAATAAAGAAAGGAAGGGTACTGGGAAATGCTGGCATGCAGATGTAATTTTTAGAAGAGACCTGAAAGGTCTCACTGAGAAAGAAACATTTAAGTACAGAATGGAAGGAGGTGAGAGAGTGAGCCTGGAGTTGTCTGGGGGAACAGCTCTGGAAAGGCTGGGAGAGGTGGCTGTGTCTGGTATTTCCAGGAAAACCTATGAAGCCAGTGTGGGTGGAGAAAAGGATTAGGGAGGGGTCGTGAGGAAAGTAATAACTGGCAGGTTCAGAGACATCTGGGCAGGGGGCAGGCCTGTAAGGACTTGGCGTGCACTGTAGTTGAGAGAGGAAGTCTTTGGAGATTTTGAGTTGAAGGGTGACATATTTGTCATAGGATGGCAGCTGTTGGGTGAGTAAGGTAGAGAACAGGCAGCAGAGGGTGGAGGGAGAAGAGTTAGGAGGCTACTGCCATATTCCAGGTGATAGACTATGAAGGTGGTGGGGGAGGTGATGAAAGGCAATTGGACGTATTTTGAAGATAGAACCAATAGATTTGCAGATATCAATATTGCGCAATATAATATCTATTAATAGTTTTTCTTGGAGATGGAAAACAATTCAATGAGCTTAGCGGAGCCATTCCTTCTTTCCAAAGAAATTAAGCATTCAACAAGGTAGTCAGATTGGGTACCTTTACAATCTGACAAAGAGGAAAATTTAGATGATGAGCGATCTAGCAGTTTTTCTATTCATCTTTTCCTTCTAAAAAGTCATCTTTTTACATTTACCAACAGTGTCTGCACATCAGTTCTTTATACACACTGCCATTTATTATTATTTTTTACTAGTTTAAGAAATATTCTTCTGCTACCTCATGATTCACAGAAAATGAAAAATTAACAATAATTTCAACCAAAATGATAGTAAATATACAATAGAAAATCTATAAACTTACCATTTAAAAAAAAAAAAATCACTCACCATAGTTGTATTTTAAATAAGTGGCTACACATAGTTTATGTGCTTATCTGGCTTGCTAAGTGATGCTTTAAGTGACTGGCTTTTCAGTCCTTAAATTTTGCTGCCTTGATTATCTGCCACTTAAACAAACAAAAACAATCACAGAAATACTAGTGATGGACCTAACCGTCAATTATCTCCTTAATTATTCCTTCCTTTCATCCTTTTATCATTACTGCTAGACCCTGTGATTTGATGCTCTACTGGATGCAAGTAACTGAATAAGGTTGAAGGCAGGATCTGGTGTTGATATCTATTGTTGTTGTTGTTAAGTACTGTTGAGTTGATTCTGACTCCCAGTGACCCTGTATAGGGTTTCTAAGGAGCGGCTGGTGTGTTTGAAACACGGACCTTCTGGTACAAACTGACCTTGCAGTCCAGTGCCTACTCCCACAGTACCACACCAGGACTATAATGTGCACTATATGCTGCAAAGCACGCCCATGTAGTTTTTAGAATCCTATAGCTTAGAAGCACAGGAATGAAGGCAACCTCAATAGGTGAAGTGCATTTTGTTTCAGATAATTTTTGGATATTCAAAGAGCTTTTATACAAGGGGAGGGAAATGGTGGTTCAGTGGTGGGATTTTTCACCTGCTATGAGGGAGACTTGTGTTTAATTCCTGGCCAATGCTCCCCAAGCCCAGCCACCATCCAGCTGTCAGTGGAGATGTATGTGTTGCTATGATGCTGAACAGGCTTCAGTGGAGCTTCCAGACTAAGACAGACTAGGAAGAAAAGACTAGCAATCTACTTCCAAAAGGCAGTCAGTGTAAATCTTAAGGATCACAACTCAACGGCAGTTAACAACAATGTTAAATTTCAAGGGAGCATAGAATAGACTCACTTCCTTTCTACTCATTCATTTCCATTTACAAGGCTGAAAAAGACCTCTGTGTACCAAATGGCTCTTCCTTTATTCCCATCACCAGGGATAAAAAGTACCTATCTCTCACCTTGACACCGTTAGGTACCGGAGAGTTTGACTTGGAGGGAAGATAAAAAACTGTAGCAGTTCTGGGTGGGTGGGGATACTGGCAGTGTGGTTAACTGTGTTAATAATCATGACATCTAAAAGACCATCTTAGCCTTTCTTGAGAACATGGGAATTTTCCATATTGATAATTTGCTAGAGAACAAAAGGAGAATCTTTTGAAGCATTCATTACTTATTGAGTGTCTGCTCTGCTTACTCGAGAACTATAAATATGTGTTCCTGTTTTTATGGCATGCACAATCAGTAGACATAACAGACATATAAATACACAATTTTAATGCAAGGTCACAAGTGCTGTAATAAAAGTAAATGAAGCGTTCTCTGGGGGGTTATATGAAGAAAAATGTGGCATCAGGATTGGAGGAAGACTCATTAACAACCTGCGATATG
>NW_006408629.1:5980143-6019186 GCF_000296735.1 Chrysochloris asiatica
TATTGTCAGGAGGGAGCAGTCACTGGAAAAGGATATCATGTTTGGTAAGGTGGAGGGTCAGAGAAAAAGGGGAAGACCCCCAGCGAGATGGACTGGCAAAGTGGCAGCATCAATGGACTCAAGTGTGGCAACAATTGTGAGGTTGGCCCAGGATCGGGCAGTGTTTCATTATGCTGTGCATAAAGTCGCTATGAGTCGGTACCAACTCAATGGCACCTAACAACAACAACAACAACATGGGAATGATGAATGGGTCAGGGGGAAGGAAGAGAAGATTGCACAGTGGAGGTAACTGATGATCTATGATGAATGTATATCTCCATCGAAACCATTGTTAGGGGTGAAAGACAACCACATAAAAAGGACTTTAACAATTTATGATCAAGAATGTTGTTACTAGGTGCCATCGAGTTGATTCTGCCTCACAGTAACCTTATTTGGCAGAGCAGAACTACCTATAGGATTTCTTGGCTATAATCTCTATGGACGTAGATCACCAGTTCTTTCTCCCATGGAGCTGCTGGGTGGGTATGAACTATCAAGCTTTCAGTTAGCAGGAGAGCCCTTAACCATTTGCACCATTAGGGTTCCTATGATCAAGAATATTCAGCTTAAATCTACATGTGTATCTCTTTAATAGAATCTCTATAACATAAAACCCTGAATAAATTTCATAACTACTAGAGAAAAGACACTTACAAATATGATGTTATTTCATTACTGCAGATTGTTGTTGTATTGTTAAGTGCTATTGAGTCGGTTCTGACTCATACAGATCCTGTATGGGGTTTCCAAGGAGCAGCTGGTGAGTTTGAACCACCGACCTTGTGGCTCCAATGGACCTTACAGTCCAATGCTTTATCCTAACGCGTCACACCAGAACTCCAAGTTACAGATTAGGACTGAAATATTTATCTGTAATCTGTTAAATGCTAAGGGCATTTTTTTTTCCTTATGCATTTTTTTAAAAAGTTTTTATTGTGAATTGAGCAATAGTTTACATGGGAGAATATTTGTTTTACACTCATCGATTCATTGCAATGATTACAATCTCCTCCAAGCATCATCATTCAACAGTATTTGCTTCTTTTCCCTCTGTTGTTGGTTTTTTTTTTTTTTTTTTTTTTTGGATGCACACAGAAACACTCAGGTATATATAATTATTTAAACAACCAAAGGGCACATCCTGCAAATCTGCCTCCTGGCTTCCAGCAAACAGCCCTTCTCTTTCCATGAGTCTAGAGTCCTCAGCTGCTCTACTCTCCATGTCATCATCTCTGCGGCTGTCTCTGGTGTTGCTGCTTCTCTGGATAGAGTCCCACATTCCACTTGTGCTCTTCTCCCTTGATGGGCCTAGGGTCCTCTGTTTCTGGACTGTAAGTTTAACTACTCCTCCCTTTTTGTTACAAAACTTCTACCTTTACAGTTGTGACAGTTACAATTAATCATGATCACAATTACTCACTATTGACTCATAAGAATCTTATCCCCATCTCTATGCAGTGAGGTTCCACCTTCCCTCCCACCCCCCATTTTAGGTAGTCAACACTCTGAAACTAAAGTCCCTTTTGAAAATTTGTAAGCCAGTCACTTTGTGCTTTATAGTCCCCCCCGCCCCCATTTTAGGTAGTCAACAACCCTGTATACAGAGGGGATAGGATTGTTCCTTGATGTTAAGACTCCTTCCCTCTCAGTTGTTATTTTGAGCTACTACATCCATAAGTATAGACCACATTCATCACATTGTAGCAATTTACACATGTTTCCTTTATAAAAAAAAAAAAAATTTTTTTTTTTAAATCTTCCTTTAGTTGAGATCTGATCATCAAGTCATCAAAGCTAGGTTGAATGGATTTTCTATGGGTTTTTATAGGACAAATCTCTTGAAGGAATGAAAATTGGATACTTTTATCCTAGCGCATAAAATTAAATCTATAACAGAATTTAAAACATATGTCTGATAACCTTAATTCTTCTTTTGGTGAAAAATCATTCCTACTTCAATAAAAACAAACACCAATCTTGTCTCCTATGGGCATTTTTTCTAGCAATCTTCAAAATGGCACAGAGGATTAAGTGTGATGCATGAACTGAATAATTCTGTCTCCTGCTTAGCCCTGGCTCTTTGACATGTTGATAAGGAATTGTGGGAAGGCCTACACCACTCCTGCTTTCTCACTTCCTGTTTTGTGGGCAACTGGACAACCTCAGAGTGTGTAAATTACTGGTCTGAGCATTAAAGTCACTCAAAAGATACTGAAAGATATTCTTATTCTCAGATAGAGAGGTAATCCTGATCCATCAATGGTGGACTTTGTCCAGGGCCATTTTGCTGCTAACCAGAAGCCCGTTTGCTGGAAGTGCTATAAAACTGTGTGTGCATGTGTGTCGGGGAAACCCAATGACCACCACTTTGTTACCATATCTCTGTAAACAGATAAGGCACTCAATGGCATGGAAAGCAATTCATAGTCAGGGGGGTCATTTATTTGTGTCCTATCTTGCAAAAATTAAGCTCTTAGGTTTATTATTATAATCTTTATTATTTTTTTTTTCAATAATCAAAGTTGCCATCTGTCTTTTCTACAAACTGGAATTTTTTAATCATAACATAAAACAATGTTGTTTTTGAGGTAATTCCATAGGGTGCATCAGAAAAAAAGGCAACGTATGTTGGCAGCATTCTCCAGCCCTCCCTGTATCATTGGAGATGGGGCTTTGACCTTTGCCTTATTCATCAACTGACCTAAACATACTTTAAACATCTGATTGGTAGAATGTCATTAATTGACACTCTTCACTAGGTTCCCACTGGGTTACTTCTGGGACTGAGTAATAATAGGCTTCTTTTTTCTCACTAAGTCATGAGGTAGGTTTCAATGTGGCAGGAAAATTGACATCCTAGAGTTGCGGCTCTCATCCCACTAGATAAAAGTGCATATTTTTCATATCAAGCATTTTATCATGCCCTCTTTGCCATCCTGAAATAAAATAAAACTTACCCATGCTTTCACATTTAATAGAATGCCTTTACCTCTATAATTATGGGTCAGTGGGGGGAGGGAGGCTTTAAAAAGGGTTTGTTACATGGACTTATATAACAAATACTTACTGAATGCCTACTATGTGCCAGACCATTGAATATAAAAGAAAAGAGTCTCTGCTCTCTCTGGGAGCTTACAGCTTGTGGACAGGAGAGAGAAAAAGAGAATAAACATTGAACATAAATAATAAGTAAATTATTCAACCTGTATGCTGAGCAAATAATCTGAAAAGCTGGGAAATATGAAGAAAAATGTGGCATCAGAATTGGAGGAAGACTATTAACAACTTTGCTTGCTGAAAGTGAAGAGTACTTAAAATACTGATGAAGATCAAAGAGCACAGCCTTCAATATGGGTTACATCTCAATGTAACAAAAACAAAAATTCTCACCACTGGACCAATAAACAACATTCTTATCAATGAAGAAAACATTGAAATGGTTAAGGACTTCATTCTTCTTGGATCAACTGCCAACACTCATGGAAGCACCAGTCAAGAAATCAAACGATGTATTGCATTGGGCAAATCTGCTGCACAAGACCTTTTTAAAGTGTTGAAGAGCAAAGATGTCAGCTTGAGGACTAAGGTGCACCTGACCCAAACCATGGTATTTTCAATAACCTCATAAGCATTCGAAAGCTGGACAGTGACTAAGGAAGACTATAGAAGAATTGATGCATTTGAGTTATGGTGTTGGAGGAGAATATTGAAAGTGCCATGGGCTGCCAAATCTGTTTTGGAAGAAGTGCAGCTAGAGCGCTCCTTGGAGGCCAAGATGGCCAAACTCTGTCTGTCACACTTCAGACATGTTATCAGCAGGGAGCAGTTGCTGGAGAAGGATATCATGTTTGGTAAGGTGGAGGGTCAGAGAAAAAGAGGAAGACCCCCAGTGAGATGGATTGGCAAAGTGGCAGCATCAATGGGCTCAAGCGTGGCAACAATTGTAAGGTTAGCCCAGGACCGGGCAGTGTTACATTCTGTTGTGCATAGGGTCACTATGAGTCAGTACTGACTCAATGGCACCTAACAACAACAACAATATAGCATGTTACAGGGAGCCCTGGTGGTGTAGTAGATTAAGAATTGGACTGCTAACATCAAGGTCAGCAGTTTGAATGCAGCAATCGCTCTGAGGGAGAAAAATGAGACTTGCTGCTTTCTTAAAGATTTACAGCCTTGGAAGCCCTATACAAGGTTGTTATGAGTCAGAACTGACTCTATGGCATACAATCATCACCATATAGTGAATCAGGGAGTGATCTGCACTAATGGAATATACACACAAAAGAGCAGGAGAAGGACTTGAAGGTGGGTGGGGAGGGGCCCAGTATATAGATTTAATTAGGGTGATCAGAGGAGACCTCATTGAGAAGGTCAGGTTGGAGCAAAGAAATGAAGGCGGTGAGGGGGTCAGATAAGTTGATATCTGGGGAAAATGTTCCAGACAGAGGGAAGAGCTAGAGTAAAGTCCCCCGAGACTAAGGCAAAGTGCATAGTCAATGTCAGAGAAAGGGAGACTGACCATGAACTGACCTTGGTGGTCATCCCAAGGCCTTTGGTATTTATTTTGCAAAATAATAGCCATTGGAAAGGCTTGAGTAAGAAATATGCATTTTAGGATGCAATCTGGGATGAGATAAGCAAAACATAATTTAGATCTATATAAATGCTCACATTTAGTCATGCAATACATGGGGTCATTTTAATTTTGTGGTGTAGCACTTAGGACTTAACAATGACAACAATATTGTATAATGTTTTATAGGACATTTTACATCCTGATCCTCCAGTCACCAAACAATAACGGTGCTCCACAACCATTATGACAATGAAAACTTCCCCACAAATCCTTAAAACACCCAAGGGAACATTAATGCTTCCCACCCCCTCATCCTCACTCTGGACCACTAAGAATTATTGTAATACAGAAGCAATTCTTAAGCATTTTAGTCTTGCTATTGCTGTTTCTGTTAAGTGCCATCGAGTCAGTTTTGACTCAAAGCAAATTTTTATAGGGTTTATGAGGAGTAGCTGGTGGGTTAGCAGTCAAGGGCTTATCCTACAGTACCATACCAGGACTCCATTTGAGTCTTAGGAACTCTTAAACATTATTGAGCTTTTGTTTATGTGGGTTATATACATCAAAAGTATTGCTGTAAAATCATAGAAACCTTTATTAAACAAAAACATCAAAATTGGAAGTTATTGTTTCTCAATATAGCCTCCATTCAGATCTCTACACTTCTGAAAGCAATGTTTCATGTCTCTAAACTTTCCAGAAAAATTCTGCACTCTTTGATTTATACCACATCAAAACAACAGTTTTGACACCCTTGAGGGACTCAAATTGTGTTCCTTTTAAATGTTTCTAGAGTTTTGAAGACAAAAAGAAGTCTGAAGGGGTTAGAACAGGCCTGTAAAGTGGATGGGTAAGTTTTCCAAATCAATTCTCATAGGACACGCTTCTACCCTTGAAAATGAGTATGTGCATTATTGTAATGGGAAAAAAAGAAATTCCTTGGCCAACTTTCCTGATTTTTTCTCACCAAAGGTTTTTAATTTCCTTAAAACCTCTTTCTAATAAGATCCTGTGATCATCCTTTGATAATATTTATGAAGACTGTTGTTAAGGGCTTTCAAGTGGGTTCAGATTCATAGCAACCTTTTATAGGGTTTCTGAGGAGCAACTGGTGGACTTGAACACTGACATCCAGTGCTTATCCTACAGTGCTACATCAGGAATCTATTAAAATTAGCCGTTGGGAATCCTAAAAAAACAGTCTCCATTACCTTCTAAGCTGACCACTTTACCTTGAATTTAACTGGCCCATTAGATCTGCTTAGAAGCCACTGTTTTGGTTGCACTTTTTTTTTTTTTTTTTGGAAAGCTAACAAGATTATGATTAAGTGTATTATCAAAAGAACTTTTCTGAAGCCATTCACGATTGCAGAGACATGCTTAAGTACATTTTATTTGGAATAAACCCAAATATGTGTGAACTGGAACCTTAGTAGCAATGCTTTTGACTTACCTTAGCATCTATCAATATCTAACATTTTAGAAATTTAAAATTAAATTTAAAATAAAATAAAAAAATATTCATAAATTCATTAACAAATAATAAATTCATCACATGCTACCAGTAGGTTGATCAAAGGTCATGTGACCTTTAGAAAAAATTTCAGTTTACATTTGTGGTCAGTGAGAATAAAGAAGGCAAATGGCATCTTTGTACTATTATGCAAATAATTTTGACTTCACAGATCTCTGGGGATCCCAGAGGTTCCTGGACCATACTTTGAGAACCATGACTAAGAGTAATGGAAATGGATCAAGTGCAGGATAAATATGAGTTTATTTGGGATAAATTAGTGATGTAGAACTAGATGCAAAAGAAAATTTATGATTGTGAGTGATTAGATGCAATCTTGAGTCTTAGAATGAAGCCATCTTAATACATGGACTTCTGGTGTGACATTGTAGGATAAGCATTGGACTGTTAACCACAGGTCAGCAGTTCAAACCCACCTGCTGCTCCTCAGAAACCCTATACAGCATTGCTAAGAGTTGGAACCAACTCAACAGCACTTAACAACAATATCAACAATGTATAATAAGGCGCTAGATATTTATGACAGAAGAAAGGGATATAACACAGGGCAAATAAGAAACTGAGAAAGAATGTAGAGGGAATTATGGGATCTTTAAAATGAGAAAATATACCTATGTGTTTAGAGCCTGGAAAATTTATGACAAAAGCATTTGTTTTGATCCACATTTAATATCGAAATTTTATGCAAGTAACTTGTTACAAGCTTAAACACAAAAAGTGTTTGGTCTGAAATGAGTATAAAAATGTGTTAACTTGCTTTTGTGAGCCCTCTTAGATATTTAGGACCTAAAGTAAACACGTATTAAGTTAGATCCCTCTGCAGGAAAGCATGAAATTTTAGACAATCTTCCTTACAAATAAACTCATTAGCTAGATAGATCTTTTGCTGTGGCATAAAATTGTTTTGTTTTTGTTGTTAGGTGCCATCAAGTCAGTACCAACTCATAGCGACCCTATGCACAACAGAATGAAATCCTGCCTGGTCTTGGGCCAAACTTACAATTGTTGCTACATTTGAGCCCATTGATGCTGCCACTGTGCCAATCCATCAGCTGGGGGTCTTCCACCTTTTCTCTGATCCTTCACTTTACCATACATGATATCCTTCTCTAGGGATTGGTCCCCCCTGACACTATGTCTGAAATATGAGAAACGAAGTCTGGCCATCCTGGCTTCCAAGGAGCACTCTGGCTGCACTTCTTCCAACACAGATCTATTGGTTCTTTTGGTAGCCCATGGCACTTTCAATATTCTCCTCCAGCACCATAACAAATAATACATCAATTCTTCTACGGTCTTCTTTATTCACTATCCAACTTTCATATGCATATGGGGCTACTGAAAATACCATGGGTCAGGTATTTATTGGCTACACAAGGGCTTATTGTGTGGCTCATGATAAACTGTGGACAACATTGTGAAGTATGAGTTTTCTGGAACACTTAATTGTGCTCATGAGGAACCTGTACATAGACCAAGAGGAAGTCGTTCAAACAGAACAAGGGGACATTGAATGTTTAAAATTTAGAAAGGTGTGTGCAGGGTTGTATTCTTCACCATACTTATTCAACCTGTATGCTGAGCAAATAATCTGAAAAGCTGGATTATATGAAGAAAAACGTGGCATCAGGATTGGAGGAAGACTCATTAAGAATCTACGATATGCAGATGATACAACCTTGCTTGCTGAAAGAGAAGAGGAGTTAAAATACTGATGAAGATCAAAGACCACAGCTTTCAGTATGGGTTGCACCTCAATGTAAGAAAGCAAAAATCCTTAGCACTGGGCCAAAGAAAAACAACCATATTATATAAAGCTTCACAGTGTTGGAACACAGATATGAAAGTACATTGAAAGCAGCTGTTCTGTGGGAGAAAGATGAGGCTTTCTGCTCCAGTAAAGATTTATAGCCTCGGAAATCCGGTACAGGGTCGCTATGAGTCAGAACCGACTCCACAGCACATAACAACAACAACAATGCAGGAGTCCCGGCTCAATTCTCAGCCAATGAACCCCATGGCCAGATACCACCTGTCTGTCAGTGGAGGTTTCTGTGATGCTGAACAGGTATCAGCAAAGCTTCCAGACTAAGGTAGACTATGAAGAAAGGTCTGGCAATCTACTTCTGAAAATCAGCCAATGAAAACTGCAGTGGATCACAAAGGTCCAGTTCACAACTGCTCATGGGGATGGTGCAGGACCAGACAGCATTTCACTCCATCATGCCTGGAGTTACCATGAATTGGGGGCCGACCCGATGGCTGCTAAGACTAGCAACACTGTGCCTGGCACACAGAAAGTTCAGCACCTATTTATGTGGAAAGACTGACCCTACACAGGGAGGAGTCATGAATAACCTGCACGATCTTAAGAATACTTTTCACCATTTGGAATCATTCTGCCTGATTTGCAGGGGTAGTTAGAAGAATGGAGACATTAAAAGGATTTGGGGGTTGACAAAAATGGAGAAAAGATTGAAGTTGTCAAAGACTTCATTTTGCTTGAATCAACTATCAGCACTCATGGAAGCAGCAGTTAAAAAATCAAAATACGTATTACATTGGTCATATGAGCTGCAGAAGACCTCTTTAAAGTGTTGAGCAAAGATGTCAGTTTGAGGACTAAAGCCTGAACTAACCTGACTGAAGCCATTGTATTTTCAAAAAAATTGTTCGGCTTAAAAAAAAATTAAGCATTGGATTGGGTGACTAAACCTTTGCATTTATTTGCTTTTTATAGTTACTAGTCATACCATAACTAGTATCTAGTCCTGTCACTGTGGGCTAATGTGCTGGACTACAAAGTCATTTGAACCACAAGGTCGGTGGTTCAAGCTCATCAGATGCTCCTTGGAAACCCTATACAGGGTTGCTATGGGTCAGAACTGACTCAACAGCACTTAACAACAACGAGTCATACCATGGGGTCTTGATGTGGCGTTGTGACTTAAGGTGCTGGACTGAAAAGTCGGTTTCAATGGCAAGGTTAGCGGTTCAAGCTCACCAACCATTCCTTGGAAACCCTGTACAGGGTCGCTATGGGTCAGAACCGACTCAATGGCCCCAAACAACAACAACAACAACAACAGTCATACCATTGGAGTTTTGTCAACTTTTAACTTCAGAATTATATTTGTCCCTTTGCATTTTTATTTCTAAAAAGTGTTGTTGTTGTTATGCGCCGTGGAGTCAGTTCCGACTCATAGCGACCCTGTACAGGGTTTCTGAGGCTGTAAATCTTTATGGGAGCAGAAAGCCTCATCTTTCTCCCACAGTAAAGCTGGTAGTTTTGAACTGCTGACCTTGAGGTTCAAATATCTACTTCTTAAGGAGTTTCTAAGTCATTTTGATACCTACTTAGGATCTAAGAGTCTGAAGGCTGAACAGATACCTTTGAGGCCAAGTCCAAAAGCTTCCCAAAGAGTGAGTGAAGCCAGGTGGTTCCTTGAAGTTCTGCTTCAACAGCTCCAGTGATGGTAAAGCTACCACCACCAAAGAGATATTGCCATCTATTTTGTGGCAATTATAACTTTTTGAAAAATGCTTCTTTATGTTGCATACAAAGTTATTTCTTTGGATCTTTTATCTATTTTATGATTTTCCTTTTGTAATAATATAAAACTCTAAATAAAATAACGCATGTAAAGTGGGGGCAAAGCATATGGCATGTACAAGTAATGAGTAATGGTGTGGTGTGATGCCTGTTACCTTTCTGTTCTGCATACTGTGGATGACTTCCTACTTTAACTCCATTTTTGTGTCTTTTCTATACAGAATTGGAAGACAAAATGCTATTCCTAGACTCTCTTACAATCAGAGTTGCATGTGTGATCTAGATTGCTCTCATGAAGTCCTGGTATGGCACTGTAGGATAAGTATTCAACCGCAAGGTCGGTTTGAACGATAAGGTCAGCAGTCCAAACCCACCAGCTGCTCCTCAAGAACCCTACATAGGATCTCTATGAGTTGAAACTGACTTGATGGCACTTAACAATAACAACAACCACAATGGTTTCAGATGTGATTTAGGTTGCTGTGGATTAATCTGCTGTGTGGTAATGTGCTGGACTGCTAAGTCAGTTTTAACTGCAAGGTCAGTGGTTCGAACTCACCAGTCACTCCTCAGAAACACTATGTAGGGTCGCTATGGGTCAGAATCAACTTGACAGCACTTAACACCACCACAACAACTCAGATGTTAGACACCTGGTGTGATGCTGTAGGGTAAGCACTGAACTACTAACCACAGATCAGCACACCTGTAGGTAAAAGGTAAGCACAAGGTCATCAGCTGAAACCCACCAGCTGTTCTCGGAAATCCTATACAGTGTTGCTATTAGTTAGAACCAACTTGATGGCACACAACAATAACAGTGACAATCAGATGTGCTTGCCCAAGATTTGAAACTTGAATTCAATTAAGTGAGAACATATGTTCATTTTGCTGGTGCAGATTGTAAGTAGGAGCAGTAGAAGAAGTTGTCACAGTGTCTGCCCAACTTGCTAGTGTGGTAGGAGGAGCAATTCCTTGGTTATGTCATATGGCTTTAGTTTTAATCTCTAAAAACTTCATTTGCTGTTGTTGATGTTTTTAGGTGCTGCCAAGTCGATTCCAATTCTTAGTGACCTTGTTTACAACAGAATGAAACACTATCAGGTGCTGCACCATTCTCACAATCATTGTCATGTCTGAGCCCATTGTAGTTAGTCTCTGTGCCAATCCACCTCAGTGAGGATCTTCCAATGTTTCATGACTCTCTACTTAACCCAGCATGATGTGCTTCTTAGAGACTCGTCCCTCCTAATAATATCGCCAAAGAATATAAATCTCACAATCTTGCCTTCTAAAGAATAATCTGACTGTATTATAAATATGTAAACATCTAAAGACCTATTGTTCAGTTTTCTGGCAGTCTGTGTTAGATCCAATATTCTTCATGAACACCATAATTCAAATGTATTGATTTTTCTTTGGTCTTCTTTGTCTATTATCCAGTTTTCACAAGAATATGAGAAAATTGAAAATGCTGTGGCTTGGGTCAGGTGTATCTTAGTTTTCAACATTTCAAGGAGGTTTTTGCAGATTTGCCCAAAGCAATATTTCTAGATTTCTTGACAGTTGCTTCCAAAGTTATTGATTGCTGATCCAAGTAAAATGAAAATTTCTATCTTTTCTCTATTTCTCATGATGTTGATCATTGGCCCATTTGTGAGGAATTTTGTTTTCTTTTTGCTGAAGTATAATCCATGTTGAAGACTGTAGTCTTTAATCTTCATCAGTAAGTGCTTTAAGTCTTCTTCACTTTCAACAAGTAAGGTTGTGTCTTCTGTATATCATAGGTTGTTAACAAGTTTTCCTTCAATCTTGATGCCACGTTCTTATTCATATAGTCTAGCTCAACATATAGCTTGAACAAACATGGTGAAAGGATGCAACCGCAACACATACTTTTCCTGGTTTTAAACCACACATTATTCCCTTGCTCTGTTCTAATGACTGTCTCTTGGTCTATGCTCAGGCTCCACATAAGCACAAGTTCTGGAGTTCTCATTTTTCATGAAGTTATTCATAATTTGTTATAACCCAAACAATCGAATGGCTTTTCATAGTCAATAAAACACAAACATCTTTTGGTATTCTCTTTCAATCAAGGTCCAGTTCATCTGACACTAGCAACAAAATCCCTCTTCTAAATCTTGCTTGAATTTCTGGCAGTTACCTACCAATGCTCTGTGGCAACCACTTTAAAATAATTTGTAGCAAAATTTTACTTCTGTGTAATATTAATATTTTTGTTTGATAATTTCTGCATTCTGCTGGATTGCCTTTCTCCTTGTTGTTAAGTGCTGTCGAGCTAGTTCTGACACACACTGACCCCATATAGGATATCCAAGGACTAACTGGTGGGTTTGATCCACCAGCCTTGTGGTTAGCAGTTCAGTGCTGATCAAACCAGGAATCCTTTCTTTCTCCTAAATGGACACAAATATGGATTCTTTCATTCAGTTGGCAGGTAACTAGCTGTCTTTGAGATTTACTGGCATAAGTAAGTCAGTGCTTCCAGCTTTGCATCTGTTTGCTGAATCCTCTTAATTGATATTCTGTCAATTCCTGGAGTTTGGTTTTTCACCAATACCTTCCATGCAGCCTGGCTTTCTTTTGTCAATACCATCAGTTCTTGATTGTATGCTAACTTCTGAAATGGTTAAACATTGATCAATTTTGGAGGGGCCTGTGACTCTGTGCATTCCTTCAATCTCCTTTTGATATTTCCTGAATTGTTCAATATTTTGTCTATGGTGGTGATGGTGTGCCGTGGAGTCGGATCTGACTCACAGCAACCCTGTATAGGGTTTCCGAGGATGTAAATCTTTACAGGAGCAGAAAGCCTCATCTTTCTCCCACAGAACAGCTGGTAGTTTTGATCTGCTGATCTTGGGATTAGCAGTTCAACTCAAAACCACTATGCTACCAGAGCTCCTTATATTTTGTCTATTGTTGGTGTTGTTAAGTGCTGTCGAGTCAATTCTGACCCATAGCAACCCAGTATAGGGTTTCCAAGGAACAGTTGGTGAGCTTGAACCATCAATTTTGCAGTTCAAATGACTTTGCAGTCTGACGCATTAGCCCAGAGCACCACAGCAGGACTCCTTATAAGATCCTTTAATATCACAATTTGAGGCTTAAATTTTTTCTTCAGTTCTTTCATCATGAGAAATGCCAAGTGCGTTCCTCCCTTTGAGTTTTCTTACTCCAGGTCTTTGCACATTTCATTATAATACTTTACTTTGTCTACTCAGCTGCCCTTTGACTTCTGTGTAATTCTTTTACTTCATCATTTCTTATATTTTTGTTAGCTATTCTACATTCAAGAATATCTTCTGACATCCATTTTTTCCTTCTCTTTATTTATTATCTTTCAAGTGATTTTTCACTTTCTTCATTTATGATGTCCTTGACTAAAAACAACTTGTTTGGTTTTTGGTCATTGGTGTTCAATGCATCACACCTATTCTTCAGATGGTCTCTAAATTTAGGTGGGATATACTTTAGGTCATACTTTGATTTCTTTGGACTTGTTTTAATTTTCTTTAGCTTCAACTTGAATGTGCATGTGAGCAATTAATGGTTGGTTCTGTAGTCAGCTCTTGGCTTTGTTCCCACTGATGATATTGGGTTTCTCCATTGTTTCTTTCCATAGATGAAGTCAACTGAATCTAGTATATTCCATCCAGTGAGTTCCATTTGTATATTAGCTGTTTTGATTGTTGAAAAAAAGTATTTGTAATAAGTAAGCCATTGGTATTTGCAAAATTCTATCCTGCAATATCCTGTATAGTTTCTATCACTGGGGTCACACTTTCCAACTTCTGATCCTTTTTCTTTCTTTACAGCTTTCACATCCCAATTAATAGTAATTATCAATGCATCTTAATTGCATGCTTGATCAGTTTCAGACTGCAGAAGTTGGTAAAATTAATCAATTTCTTAATCCCTGGAATTATTGGATGGTGTATAAATTTGAATATCCCATTAATGTATCTTCCTTGTATGCATATGGATATTATTATATCATTGACAATGTTGTACTTCAAGGTTAATCTTGAAACGTTCTTTTTGATGATGAATGTCATACTATTCCTTTTCAATTTGTCATTCCTAGCATGTCTGATTTAAAATGGCCAGTATAAGTCCATTTCAGATCACTAATTTCTATGTTATAGAAGTACAACAGGGAGCTGCCAGAAATTCAAGTCAGATTCAGAAGAGGATTTGGAACTAGGGAGATGATTGCTGACTACAGATGGATCTTGGCTGAAAGCAAAGAATACCAGAAAGGTATTTACTTGTGTGTCATTGACTATGCCAAGGGATTCAACAGTGTGGGTCATAACATACTATGGATAACATTGCGAAGAATGGGAATTCTCTGGCACTTAAGTATGCTAATTTGTACAAAGACCAAGAAGCAGGTGATTGAACAGAACAAAGGGGCCATGATGGTTTAAAATTAGGAAAGATGTACACCAGGATTGTATCCTTTCACCATACTTATTATATCTGTATGCTGAGCAAATAATCTGAGAATTTAGATTATATGAAGAAGAACATGGCATCAGGATTGGAGGAAGACTCATTAACAATCTACAATATGCAGATGATACAATCTTGCCTACTGGAAGTGGATTTAAAATGTCTACTGATGACTACTACATCCTTCATTATGGATTGCACCTCAATATAAAGAAAACAAAATAGCATCATGATAAATGGAGAAGAGACTGACGTTGTCAAAGATTTCATTTTGCTTGGATCTACAATCAACACTCATGAAAGGAGCAGTCAAGAAATAAAATCACATGTTTCATTAGGCAAATATGTTGCACAAGACCTTTAAAGGGTTAAAAGGAAAGATTTTACTTTGAGAACTAAGGTGCTCCTGACCTAAGCCAGTAAATTTTCAATTGCTTTATATAAATGTGAACGCTGAACCATGAATTAAGGCAGATCATAGAATAATCTATGCATTTGAATTATGGTGTTGGAGAAAAATATTGAAAGTGCCATAAACTTCCAAAGAACAAACAAATCTGTCTTTGAAGAAGTACGACCAGAATACTCCTTATAAACGGAGGTGGTGATCTTCTCTCCCACTGTGGATATGTTGTCAGGAAGTACCGACCCCTGGTTAAGAGGAGGTTCAGTGAAAAGGAAAAGACTCTAATGAGATCGACTGACGCCATGGCCGCAACAATGGGCTCAAACAATTGCGAGGATGATACAGGGCCGGGCAGTGTTTCAATCTGTTGTGTATAGGATTACTATGAGTTAGAACTGACTTGATGGTAACTACTGATGGTGCTATGGTAGCGTAGTGGTTACGAATCAGGCTGCGAACCTTAATGCCAGCAGCTCGAAATTACCAGCCGCTCTGCGGGAGAAAGACGAGGTGTTCTGCTCCCGTAGAGATTTACAGCCTCGGAAACCCTGTACAGGGTCGCTATGGGTCGGAAACGACTCAACGGCACTTAACAACAATAGCAACCAATGATAACCACGTCTAGGCCATCGATCTTCCTGTGTGCCATTTAGTTTCTGATAAATTCCCATTTATCCATATTGAGACTCTGTACGTTGTCCTTATTATTAAAAGATGCTTGCAATTATTTTTTCTCATTTTGAATTGTGCCACATCAGTAAATGAAGGCCCTGAAAGCTTTACTCCATCCAAGTCATGAAGGTCAATTCTACTATGAGGAGGCAGCTTCTTTTTTGAATGCCTTCCAACTCCAAGGCCTCCTCTTCAGCAGTATATCAGACAATGTTTCACTGCTATTTGCAAGATTTTTGCAGGCCATTTTTTTTCAAAAGTTGTTTATTAAATCCTTCTTCGTAGTCAGTCTTAGTTTGGAAGTTCCTCTGAAATCTGTCCATCCACCGTGAGTGACCCTGCTGGTGCTGGTATTTTAAATAATGATGCATACATAGCTTTCAGCATTATAGCAACACACAAGATACCATAGTACAACAAAATGACAGTAGTGGAAACTTAATTTATACAACCTTTTGAACCAAAAATTTTGTGACCTATTTAATTTTGAATAATATTCTCTTTCCAATTAAATGTTCTAGAAAGAAGTCTTTTCTCTGGATCTGAACCTTAGCCTTTACCTATTCCCCCTCACCAGCTCCTACCTTCAGTGTTCCAATGACAGGTCTTTGGATATTTGACTGAAGAAACCATATCCACTCAACATCTTCCTTTCTCCACATTTTTCAGTGCAAGTTGATGATCACTTCACTTTTTTTTTTCATACAAGAACATTGACATGTGTACTCTCCTGAAGCTTGAACTCAACTCAAACCTCACAGCTTTTTTTGTTTTTTTCTTATTTTCTATTGTTAAAGCTGGTGTGATGCTATTAAGGTAATGCACTGGACCTCAAGGTCAGATTGAATTGCAGGGTTGGTGGTTCAAACTCACCATCTGCTCCTTGGAAACCCTGCACAATATTACTATGAATCAGAACTGACTTGATGGCACTTAACAACAACAACATTGTTAAAGCTAAGCATCTTGATGTGTATCCTGGTATGACATTTGCTTTTTACTTGTAAACTAAGCCTATTCTTTTTCTTTCCTTCCTTTTTCCTTCTTCCCTCTCTGCCTCCCTTCCTATCCCATAAAAAGAATTAACTTTGCCTCCTAAACAAGTCTGGTAAGGTAACCATCAATTATCTCCTCAAAGTCATAAGAAAATATGTTAAAAAGGTTAGACCACAGCAGAACCCTGAATTCCTCCACTTGGGATCACCATTGAAATGAATCCTTTAAAAATAACTCATTGGATTTCACTATTCAGTCATTTGTGAGTCTAACTATACTGTCATAATCTAACTAACTAACCAGTTGTCTTGAGTCCATTCCAACTCATATGGACCTCATGTGTATCAGATAGAACTACGCTCCATGGAGTTTTCAGTGACTGATTATTTGGAAGAAGACCACCAGGACCTTCTTATAAGAATCTTTTGGGTAGACTTGAACCTTCAACCTTTCAGTTAGCCTTTGGATGAACATGTTAACTGTTTTCTCTACCCAGAGACTCCATATACTATATTATCAAACAATCCAAATACCCTCACAGTAAGATTTTCTTCAGAAGCCTAGTTAAATTCATATCTTGTCTGTCTGTAGAATCTTCCTGATGCATTATTATAAAAAATGAATTGCTTATTTATACAACTATATTATAATACAACAAAAAATAATTGATAGCTTAATTTTAAACTAAGATCCTAGCATCTGAAAGTATTTCTTTAAGCACTCAGTGAAATTCTGGAGCTAGTCCTTCAAGCCAAAGCAGCAATTCGCTGTTTCTTTACTCAAAGGATCATTTTGTAATCTTAGTTTCACAGAACCCAATTAAGTATTTTATAGTATTTCTCTTTCCCTCATTTCCCACTGATAGTAAGACCACCATTTTCTCAGCTCATAGTTCTTCACCTCTAGAGCATATCAAACCCAATTATTAATCTCTTTTGTCATTCCACCTATTCTTCCAAAGCAGTATCTTCTGACCATGTGACCTGCATATGAATCACACATGATTTCTGTAATTCCTATAAAACACTGGTTCAGTCTCAGAGCTTGCCAGAACGTCTGCTAAATAAAATTTCATTCCTCTTTTCGAAATATTTGCATGAACTGTTTGGTTTTAGAAGGACATTTTAATACTTCTATAATTAGAATCTGATTTCATGTTTTAAATGGAATTACTAAAAGGGAAGAACTTTTATTTTTATGTGAGCTTTTCAGTTATAAAAGAATGAAGGTCAATAATTTGTCTTATTTTTGTGTGATGCCTTTATTGGTTTAATTTCATTATTAAAAAAGAGATTTATATAGTATTAAGGTATTTATCATACATTGTGTAAAATTGTTTTCTATACTAGATATATTATGATTCAGGTATTGAACATTTATGTGCATTAGAAATTGGATACATTTCTTCCCAAAGTATACTAGCTGATTAATAATCTTCCATATGTTTAATTATTAAAAGAGTATAAAAAATATCAAGTCACATAACAGAAATAGAGACACTGGGAAATTTAAAAATACGTTGTATGCAAATATTATGAGTTTTGATTGTTGTTGTTGGTAAGGGCCGTTGAGTCAATTCCTATTCATAGCGACCCTGTACAGGGTTTCTAAGGCAATATAATTTTAAGATATTAAGAGTTAAGAGATTAAGGATGGCAACAGCATATAACAGTCTTATTTGGTAAACTGTTTTATTCTTGATAATGTGGAAATATGCAAAATTCCCACTATCAGTGGAACTACATAGTATTTAAGGGGTATATATTTTCTCTTCTTCTAGCATATGTTTTAAGTAATGATCATAAAATCTAAGACTATGTCTATCAGATATCATCAATTCTATTAAATATGTTGATGGCAATTAAAATCACATGCTATTAAAAAAGTCAAACGATAAAAGATATAATTTGGCTACTTCTTTCCATAGAGATATTGTGTTCTGAGGACACTGAAAACAGTAATTCCATATACCTTAATTATCTAAGGTAAACCCACTAAACACTAATTCTTTCAAGGGACAGTATCTTGTCTATGTCATATATAAGTGCTTGGTATTTCTCTAACTATGTGTAAAAGTTTCAAAGGACAGATATGCCTTTTTCTGTTCAGCTGCCTTTTCATTTTCTCTTTGACTAGGGAAAAATACCAAGAATAATAAATCCAAACCTCTCTATAAAATACACCTTCATGACACTCTCAAGCTGGAAATCACAGGAACCAATAAAAATGCAGGCAGCCTACTGATAATGAGGTCAGAAATACAAATAAATTTACTTTTAATGAAGACTGGAGGCACAGTAATCAAAGTGTTAAAATTCATTTCATGCATATCTCATTTGCTTCTTAGCTGATATTTACCACGCAATTCTGTGAGAAAGTAGAGGCCTAAGATGCTCTAGATAAATGGCTCAATTAATTGTACAGAGGTAGACCTCTTTGAGCTGAGCCAGAGCTGTGAGCTCTTTATTAAAAGAACTATTCTGTAGCCCATAACCTTGTTCCTTGACTCCTCTCTGGTTTCCAATTTAAACAAGTCCCCATGCGGCCTGCTCTAAAGGGCTTTGTCTCCCTGTCATTGTTAAGAGAGCTGAGGCATCCTGGAAGTGTGAAATCAGACCTCATGAGTTGAACGGTTCCCCAGGGAACGCCGGACTGCGCAGAAGGTCAAAGTCATGGGCTGGACCATCTAAAAGTGTCTGATCGCCGGTCTGTGACACAGCAAGTGGGGAGGGGGCGGGTAGACTGAAGAGGATTGAAATTGAACACATCTTAATTAAAGCCCACAGACAGCAAAACAAAATGTTTTCTAGGCAGCCTGTCAAATGGGGCTTAAATTTAGCTCTGCTAATGAATCTGAGCTGCTAACTGTTATTTCTTAAGATAATAAGACTCTCACGGAAGCTGATAAAAAACAAAACAAAACTGTATCATGTCTTTTTCTGCTGTTTTGTTACTTAAATATTTTCCAACAATGAAGACAGTTTTCCTAGAGAAAAACATGGGGAAAGTCTATGCAAATAGAGGGGTAGTAAACAGCTCTCTTAATAACTAGTAGGTTTCTACACTGCAGGGCTGGTGAGTTGCAAGTGTAAACTTGAGAAAAAGACATGCTCATTTAATGGGACCATGTCAGTGACGGTATCTGTTAATTGTAAAATCTGCTCCCTCTCTCCTCTGTCTTCTGAAAGAGATGGAGCGTTAATTTGAGAGATCAATTCACCTGGGGTGGAGAAGTTATATAGGAGTGTACCTTTTAATACAGTGAATAGGTAGGGCATCCTTTGAACGGGTTTCACAGTTCTCCCATATCACTGTTTCTGAAACTGAGTGGCTGGTCTCTCTGGGGAGGCTCTGACCTCTTCCTCAGGAACTCAAAAAAACAACCCAGGGGAAAATGAAGGGGAGGGGCTGAGGAGAAGAAGTCTATTCTCTTTCTTCTCTTAGTACTTGAAAGAACCAATAGACCAGGTCTAAATACTCAGCAAAGAAAGGCTCACTCAATATAGAAGACTTTAAATGTTTTGTTGAAAGCAGAAATTAGGCCTTGCCCAAGGAAAAGGATAATTAGAAGCTAGAAAAGACAATTTCCAACATGAACTATTTCCCACCACCAAAAAAAAAAAAAAAAAAGCCCACTCCCCCTTTGGTATTTCTCTCCTCACAATCTATCCAGTTCCAGAAACACTTGATTTAATGGTAGAGGGAATCTCGTCTAGTGAACACAGAGCCAGACAATCTTTAGTTTTGCTTTGGCAGTGAAGAGAAACATTAACCTTTTCACTGGTTAGTCAAAAGGTAAGTGAGTTGTACTGAGCAGTATTTTTCCGTTACTCAAGATTTTTCCTCTCATGAAAAATTTTGCTGACCAACTTTTAAAACCAGAGTGCCAATTTCTCAGGCTGTGAAAGGCTGTCCACAATTTGACTGAAATTTCAATCCACTCTGTGGCTCTCTCAATGCATGTGTATGTGTGGGAGTTGTAAATGGAGGTCTTAACCACCAGAGTTAATCTCTTTTTAAAATCTGTATTAACCTTAATGATTTGAAGTGCACTGTCCAACACTGGTCTATTGAGACTGAAGAAAAAACTACCCTCCACTATCAACAGTTTATTAGGAGCTTAACTGAAGTGACCTACTGTAGTAGTGTTCAGCTGAACAAGGCTATAGGCTTTTTGTGGAAAGAGAAAGAATTGAGGGTTTCATTAAAAAGTAATTTGTGCTTTATACTCACTCATTCAAAGAGAGTCTCAACTGCTCTTTATTCACACAGAGTTAATACTGTATCACAATGTTTCTCAATGAATGTATTCTAACAAAAGAAAATTTTTACATTTTGAAAGGGAAAAATTCTTTATAACTGCGGTAAGAGATTGATGGCTACTTAAAAGATTATAGAATCTTTCTCGATGGTTAATGATGGTATATTATAATTTTAAAATCTCGGCTTAAACTATGAAAGTTTAACTTATTACTTTATGCTCAGATCATCAAAAAATATTTTTAAAATAGAGCACTGTTGGCCACATGTAAGTTTGTCTTCTTAAACTTGCCTAGAATAAAGTTTTCTGAAGTCAGCCAAATATTTTGTCATAATAGCCAACCTCCTTTATACCAGGTCAGAAAATATTCTTGGCTTTGCAGAGGCAGTTATCAGTGATTAAAAAATTTCCCTCTATATCTACAATATTCATTCCTAAGTAGATGTTAATTTGAAGACAGCACACCATTCACTCAATTCTCTTTTTCAAACTGTTGCTTAATATCTTGTCGAGCTTGACTATAGTTATCTACACATAGGACTATCACATTTTTAAAGTGCTTCTTTGAAAAAGTAAGAGATAAGTATACAGAGAGCTTATTTGTGCCCCAGATCTAATAACAATAGACCAGAAGGAGTCAGGATATAACTATAACCTTTGCAGAAGTAAAAATTATTTTAAAAGTTGGTGGTATAGTTAGACATTTCTGAGTTAAAGATATGACCCTCAATTTTTGCCACCAAAACAAATGACAGAAAGATCACAAAAGGTTCAAGAGTGAGCAAGGTCAAAGATGGAATTATTCGCTTATTCAACATCTCTCTTGTTCAGTTCCAAGTGTATTAGATTATAAGGTCAACTTGAAATGAGGAATCATTAGATTTATATTCCTAAAATGAAGTGCAAGAAAAAAAAATGAAGAATTTATTTAGTATACCCCAAATTAATGTTCATTTTACCAAATCAAAATGTTATCTCCTTGTATCTTTAGAGAAAAGGCTATTGTTATTCACATTCATTTACATAGAACCATTAGGAAAGAAATATCTTTATTTTTTTCCAGCCTCACCAGAACATGTACTTTAACTTCCATAATGGCATATAGGCCAACTGGGTTAACATAGTTTGCATATTCATGAAGCCATGACAGCTTCTCTTCAAGAGAAGACAAACTTACATAATTGCATTCAACGTGTGAAATGGACAGGTATTTAAGCTTTTGAAGTAAATGGCATTTGTATTTTTAAATAAAATTATTATTCCCATATTAATTCTACTATAACCATACCAGAAATATTTATTTTTTAAAAAGAAGAAAACGAATAAATCTAAAAGGAACTATTTAGTATAAAGTGTCAAGCCAGCATATATGCAAAAAAGATAACTATCGTATCTCTCACCACTTTTAGGCATGCCTATTTTGAAAGAATATTTGACAGTTTTTTATGTTCTTGGTTACAAATGAGTTGATAATTATCTCTTTAAAGAAACTATATACTCTCAAATGTTTTGCTTTTAACACACAGTAAATACTCACTTGATCATATGCAAATAGAAAAATAGAAAACTATTGTCATTTGGGGGCAAACATTTGTTATTTTAATTATAAGCAGGCCATCTTTTAGTTTGGTTTTGATTTTGTTCAGTGAGTTCAAAGAAGGGCATAACAATTATGTAATGCATTTTCAAACACTCAGATAGTAGAAAAAGTGGATTTCTTCCCTCCAAATAAGTCTATAACTTCTTCAGGGTCATTTTGCTGAATGCTAGCAAGAGTAAGCCTATGTCACAAATAATAAGTGGATCATTTATTTCAGATATGCAGAAATCCATACAAAAATCAGTCAAGTCAGTCATATTTATGTTCCATCTTAAGATGGGTAATTTAAGGAATGTTATAAATATATCTATATCATCATGAAATTAAACAATAAATGAATGGTCACTTAGTTACAAGATGTTTAAAAAAAAGATCAAAACACAAAAAAAGACTTAATGCTGGACACTGAACCATCAGGCCATTTGTTAACCTACCATTGTTGTTGTTGTTGTGTGCCATGGAGTCGGTTCCAACTCATAGCGACCCTGTACAGAGTTTCTGAAGCTGTAAATCTTTACGGGAGCAGAAAGCCTCATCTTTCTCCCACGGAACACTGGTAGTTTCGAACTGCTGACCTTGCGGTTCGCAGCCTGATTCATAACCACTACGCTACCAGAGCTCCTTTAACCTAGATAGCAACAGCAATATCCAGATTAGGGAGATTTAAATTAAGTACACAAAGAGCTAAGATTAATTTTGAAACATTTGGAACAATTTAGATGATTAGTTTCAATCCAGAATTAATTCTTGGTAGCATTAAGTAATTTGAATAGCTAAAGAATTCGGTCAGCAATCCAAATACCAAGAGTTCATATCTCGTTATTGAGTATGATTCATCTAAGCGTTTTGGTGAGCTATGCATACAGATTTCATGTATGCCTGAGTTACAAGTGTGATGCTATGATATAATCTGAGGGAACATAATAGTGTCTTCAGGAAGATGATGTCATAACATTACTCTAAAATGCTGACAAGAGAAAGCCTGAAAAAAAGATACTCCACTATACTGACTGAGTCCTGGAGAAGTCAACAATAAAAAGTTACTTTGCTTATTATTGTTTATTTAAAATATATTACCGGGCCTTATTAAAGCAGTGACAGTATAAAAATGGAAGGATTAGCAAGTCTTTATAAGATCAACTCTTAACTTTTATATTTAAATTATTTACTTCGATGATCAAATAGGATAAAATGCAAAGTGAGATTATTGGATGGTATGGAACTTGCATTCTGATTGATATATGCTAGAAGAAAATTGCATTGTTTCTTACCTGTGACGTCAGCAGCCATCAGCCCTTCTGCTCTGATCACTTTCACCTGGAGAAATCCCACATCTTTCAGGTTGTGAAATATTCGCAATGGGCTCTGAAAGACCCCAACACCAAAATTAGAAATGAGAGGTCTAAAAGGTCCTAAAGAATGTGCTGAGAAAACACTAAGCTTTATGGTATATCTTACGATGCTACTTAAGTGATTCAAAGTGTCATCTATGTTTCTTCAACATAAATTACTCCTCCACCATCACATAACCCTTGTGCACACACACTAACATGTTTATGCAGATTATTTGTTGCTACATAAGTAGATGTCTTTAAAAAAAAATACAACAGCGTTTCCTTCTCCTAAATAATTACCAGAAAACGGTGACTATAAATGACAAAATATGGTATGTCTGCTTTCTTCTTTCAATTTCTTCAGCAAAGCACTGCCAGCAATCTTTCATCTGTGGATATGGATGGTTTAAAGACTAATGGCTCTTCATATTGAATCTTAACTTGTTGGCTGTATAACTAATGTCAACATTAAACTAATGATTTTTTTCTAGTATTTTCTTCTTGTTGAGTTTTAGAAATTGCTTGTGCTGCTAGATGAGAGTTAAACTATCTAAAGACCATCTTCTAAAATTTAATTCAAAAGACTTAAGTAGTTCTATAAATCTTTTCAGTAAAAGATTTTGGTAAACAGCATTCAATATTTTACTGAAATAGATCAAATTGCTAATTAAAGTATAATTTCAAAAATGATGAGTGATTTTTTTCTTAAACTTTTAATTTCATTCTATACATTCGAAGCCAGAGAAACACAAGGGTTTCTGCTTGCACAAAGATTTACAGCCTCAGAAATCCTATACAGGGTCACTATGAGTTGGAACCAATTCAATAGCACATAATGACAACAATATATTCTAAAATTTATAGAAGCAGTAATATAGAAACTTTGTTAGAAGAATAAGATCTAAACTATAAAATCTATTTTACTTCATAAATTAATAATGGAAGTATTCTAATATGTGTTTCTTGAAGGAATTAAAAGAGGGCTATTAATATAATAATTTCAAATCTAATTAAAGGACACATATTTAGACAGCAAAATGAAGCTATAGAGTGCCGACATTCATTTGTTTCTTTATGCTTCAAATCTATTTTCTTATGAAGAGACCAGCATTTCTACTCAGAAAATCCAAGGTACTTCTTTATCATAATCTTTAAAATGCTTCATGACTAGGAGGCATAGTATAATAAAGTTATCTATTAAAATGTTACTAGAACAAAGAGCATTCTCATCATTGTATTAATAATGTGAGAATACTGACAAGCAAAAGCACACTGTGATATGAACTTTATCAGTCTCGTATGATTAGCCACTGAAGTTATGACCTTGGTATACTGAGAGAAGGAAATGCTGATACTCGTATATATGAAATCTCATAGCCTAACATTTAATTAGAGAGTGATTATCACAAGGATTAAGTCTTAATTTTTACTGTTTCTAAAAAGTTGTTTTTATCATCCAAAATCTATTTAAACTACCCAGATGACAGGGTTCAGTGAAAATACACTTCTGTCTCCATTTGTTGTTGTTGTTAAGTGCTGTCAAGTCAGTTCCGACCCATAGTGTCCCTGTATAGGGTTTCAGAGGAGCAGCTGGTGAGCTTGAACTGTCAATCTTGCAGTTCAGGCAATTTTGCAGTCTGGAGCATTAATCCACAGTGCCACACCAGGACTCCCTGTCTCCATTAAATTTCCCATAAATTAAGGGTTTCACATTGGAGACTTTGGTAGTGGTGGTGGTTGTTTTCCATTAAGTTGTTTCCTTAAGCTACCCGAGGGTTTCCTGCGGCTATAAATCTTTATAGGAGCAGAAAGACTCATTTTTCTTCCTCAGAGCACCTGGTGGATTCCGATTGCTGACCTTGAGGTTAGTAGCCCAATGCGTATCCCACTATGCCACCAACATTCCCTGTATGGGCTTTAGACAGCATAGTGGTTACGAATCGGGTTGCGAACCACAAGGTCATCAGTTCAAATCGACCAGTTGTTCCGTGGGAGAAAGATGAGGCTTTCTGCTCCTGTAAAGATTTACAGCCTTGGAAACCCTGTACCGAGTCTCTATGGGTCAGAACCGACTCCATGGCACATAACAACAACATTATAATTCAGAGTTCTGCAGATATGCTGCCATCCCAATGCAATAAGGATCAAGTTTGGGAAACTTCTCAGAGCTTACCCAATATTCTGAACCAGATAAGTGTCCTATCCTAATGGTGTGACAACTTTATCAAAAGGTGTCTAAACTTTAATTTTCAGAAGCAATATAAAGCAAGTTTCATTGTTACTGAAACAAACATCATCAGTCCTCATGTCTGAGAATCATTTCATATTGGTAATCTCATTCCACTGACATATTTTCTTCTGATGCTGCAGCTCTGATGCTCTGCTTCCCATTTGGAGGGGATAATTATTATTTGAACCACAACGCCGTGGTTCAAGCTCACTAACTGCTCCTTGGAAACCATATACAGGGTCACTGTGAGTTGGAACTGACTCAATAGCATGAAACAACAATTATTGTTTGAAGGTCTCATTTCCTTGTATCAGCTGCCACTCAGTAATTGATTGCAAGTTTTAGCTGTACAGGTCAGTGACACATACATTATAATAACTGAAACCACTGCTGCTGAGTAGACTCTGACTCATAGTGACCTTCTGGACAGAGTCAAACTGCCCCGTACTTTCCAAGATTGTAAATCTTTACGGAAGCAGATTGCCGCATCTTTCTGTCACCAAGCGGTTGGCAGATTTGAACCGCTGAACTTTTGGTTAGTAGCCCAGTACTTAATTATTGTACCATCAGCGCTCTCTTTAGATTACAATACAAACCCCAGGGAAAAAGCAAATAACTTAAACATATTAGTTTCAAAATGTGACTATACATAATGCTTAATCAGGAGGTATTCCTGCCTTGTTATTTACGGTTATTTTTGAAGGCCTGAAAACCTGGATGACTTCTGAAGCCAGGAATTTCCATAGCAGAGGAATCTATGATTTGCTGTGAATCCTTTCAGCCCTCAATAGATGGGAAAAGATTGAAATGCTCTGGAGAGGAGTCCTCTTTATTTTTTTAATGAAAGGCTGTATAATATATTTTCTCTATGGTTGCAGCAGCTGTCAGGGAGAGCATCGCAGTTCAGCTCTATTATGGGAGAGGCAATACCCCATCCTATGGCATGGAGATGCTCTGAGGGGCCAGAGCTGATTGACAGCTTGTCACCGTGACGTCTTATTCCATCTCTGTTATGGAGAAAATTAATGTCACACCACCAGCCTTATGACTCGCTGTCATCTTAGAACCGCTCACCTTTTATCAATGCTCTAAATAACATTTCAAGCCCATCGTCTCACGGTGGACAATCCGGTCAAGGGACATTAAATCGGATGACTGTGAAATGTCATAATAAAAATGGAATGCTAACAACTTCTTCTCTAAACTAGCTCCTCTGGTTTTTAAACTGTGACAAGGGGGAGCAAGGGTTCAGCATACCCGTTCTGAAAAGGTCATACAATCGCTCTTGGTCTACTGCCCATTACTAACTGCCCCCTATTGACCTTCCCTCCTTCCCTCCCCACAAAAGAAGAAAAAAAGAAAAATGGAATTAGCCATCTTTTTAGAGTGTGGTGATCAAATAATGGCTCACACAGTAATGTCTACTTAATTTGTGGGGCTTCGATGCTTAGCAATGAACAGCAATGGAGAGCTTTTTCAGGGCTGTTTCTTACAAGGGTGAGAGCAATGCATTTATTTTCCTGACAATTCTTAAGTTAAAACTAAACTTTCTAATATGTGTGTTCTTATCAGGAAACACATATATGATTCTCCATACTAATCAAAAAACCTGTGTCCTATGTTTCTCTATAACAAGCAGTATTTCAGACATAATACTGCAATCATTCATTTCATAATCTGAATTGTAGCAAGAGAACACATTGAAGCCCCAAGATACAGGTCTTTGTCCTTGTATTGCTATGAGTATTTATATTCACATGCACAATTTTGTATGTTGTAACTTCTTTGCAAGTACATCTATGGAGGGAGATACAGGTCTGAAATTCAGGGTTAAGTTTATATACTTATAGAAATATTTTAAATATCTTGAACAGAATATAATCTGATGATTAGCTAGGTCATACACATACTGTTTTATATTTTATTGCAACAACAACTAATATACAGAAAAAGATAGAGAAACAAATATCTTTTAAGATATGAATAGAAATGATTTAAGAAAGTCCACCGGGGGGGGGGGGGGGGGAAATCAATAAGAACTGGATTACTTGTAATTACTACATAGCAGTATCATTCTAATATACATGGGATGGTATCAAAATATTAATCTATCAAATATAGTATTATAATAGCTAGCAGAATTTTAATACTATACCAATTAATTCCTTTAAACTTTTTTGAATTCACGAAGATCCCTTCTGGTAATAAAAGAATGCATTTTTGGTGGGAATCAAAATATGGAAGAATTTTCATAATTGCAATTATATATTGTAAGATGCCACACAATACCTTAGGTTCTTAGTTGGTTTAAAAATATATACTATTAAGCCTTGCTAAGTCACCTCTATTAAACTGTTTATGATAACACTATTGGTGGATGAGTTGTACAAGCATTAGCAGACAGCTGATTCAGTGGAGATAACCAGAATAAATTTGCTGAAGCACACATCCCGCTAATCTGTTTGAAGAATATTGTAGAGCATTAGTACCAACACTTCATGTTATCTGCACAGCCTGATAAGGTACATCTTTATTAAATTCGGTTATTGAAAGGATGTCAGTCAGCAAATAGGAATATTTTAAAATCTGAAAAAAAAAAAAAATTTAAGCGGTTCTTTGTTAGTCAGAGCTTGGGTTCGTGGCTGAGTGTCTAGAGGAGCCTTCTAAACACCTGGCAGCCTCGTACAATACAAGCTTTGTAATTTTAAGTGGGAAAGCTTTTCCTTCAGCTTCATGAGTACTGAGACATTTACTTTTTTGAAGACTCCATTGACAGAGAAAGGTGGAGTAAGAGCTCCCCTCCCTGTTGATTCAAGAAAACTACACTGTGGGAACTGCACTGTGCAAGAATGCTTCGGCAAACTCGGTGAGGAATTTTTGAATCTGGTGAAATCTGAAGAGGGTAGCTGATTCAGTGACTCACTGAATCCACTCTGTCAATCCACATTTGATCCAAAGGCTAGGAAGCTTCATTTTAATTTCATTCTACGTTCAATTAAAAAAAGTCATCAAAGAAAGAAAGTGAGGCTTTCCTGAGCAGTTGAAAATAAAAATCACTTATGTGACTACTCTCTAGCTACCAAACTACTAATTAATGTGAATGCCATGAATTCTATTCCTTACTTGGGAAGACAAAGAAATCTTAATTGCAACTACAAATAGTTAAGGAATTGCTTTTGGAGTGATGTTGCAGAAAGATCTACAATTGGCTTTCCTTTATGGGAAGTTTCCCTGCATGATATAAATTTTTGCTTGTATAAATTACTGAGTGGAATCTCAGAATCCCAGACCTCGTTCTCAAAAAGACCCTAGAGACTGTGAGATCTCTAGTCATTGGTGGATCATGCCGGGGTTTCTGCAAAGGTCTGCGTGGCATTTGCATTTGTCCAGCTTTCTGTCTCTGCCAAACCTTGCTTCAGACAGCTGTCCAGGTACTTCTGTTGCTTCAGGTAAATTATTTACACCCTCGTCTATTCACACCTGACCCCTGAAGGAGGAGGGTTACATACGTACATATCTCTTTAATATCTTCTCCCGTTCCTTCTGGTCTTCCAGGGAGTTGACAGAGAGGTCAGAGATACTGACTGTGGCTGAAGCTGTCAGGGTGACCAGCAGTACCAGGTGTCCCTCACCCTCTTCCAGCTGCAATTCCAACTTGTGCGTCTGTTCCCTACTAAGGGCTGACAAGTCGACCTGGCACCTGGAAACAAATGTTTTGAATCAGCAAGTGGCTTTCTTTGTCATATCAAACAGCAGTGATGCAGGCTGTTCCAAGCTAGGCAAAAAAATAAATCAATAAAAATACTATTTCTATCACTGGAAGAATAGCCTTTCATGTCAGCTGACGTCCTTCACAAAGTTCAAACGTGGATTATTTTGGTATTTATAAATGTTTATTTCCTGTAAGATATTTTTTAAAGTTCTTATCTGATTTGATTACCAACCACTGTTACCATATTCATAAAGCAGTAAGGGACCCAAGAAACGAGGTCAATGGGGATTTGCTTAGAAAGGCTGCTGTGAACTTTCATGAGAAGCAAACAACCAAGAATTGGAATGTCTACATCACTTTCACAACAATGAGTGCCTTTCTCTCACTTATAAATATTATTAAGCAGTGAATAAGAATACATACTATGGTGACATCAGAAGTTTAACATCTTTAATGTCAAGCCAATTTATTCATAATACATTGCATACATTTAAGTAACCAATTGCTGTTGTTGTTAGTGCTGTCATAGCGACCCTGAGCACAACAAAACAAAACATTGCCCAGTACTGTGCCATCCTCACATTGTTGTTACGCTTGATCCTGCTGCTGCTGTACGGTGTCAACCCATCTCCTTTGGTGGGGTTGGATCTTCCTCTTATTTTGCTGACCCTCCATGTTTCCAAGCATGATGTCCTGAAGGTACTGGTCCTTCCTTATAACATGTTGAGTATGAGAAAGTCTTGCCATTCTAGCTTCTAAGGAATATCCTGGCTGTACTTCTCCTAACCCAGATTTGTTTGTTCTTATGGTAGTCCATGGTACTTTTAATATCTTCCTCCAACACCATAATTCAAATACATTGATTCTTCTGCAGTCAAAATCAAGAGTAAAATTCAAAAATCCCAAGCCCAAGTTGATTCCGACTCATAGTGACCCTATGATAGTAGTAGTGTTGTGCCATGGAGTCGGTTCTAACTCGTAGTGACCTTGTATAGGGTTTCCAAGGCTGTAAATCTTTATGTAAACAATACATTCCTTGAAAACATTATAGTTCAAGTGTTACACACCAGATTTGTCCTAACAGTTGTTTCATAACATGGCAGTTCATGCTCTATCTGCCTGCCACTCTCAGAGCTTGAAAAGTCTTTTCATAAAAATGCCAATTGATTTTGAAGGGAAAGATAATGCGGTAACCACAAGGCAAGTACACTGAGAGAAAGGTGGCAGGCATGAGTAAAAGGCATTTAAAATAGGAAATATAAAAATTATAAGGATAAATGTGGTTAATATGATCATAAATGGGGTGGGTACTTATGAGAGAGAGATTCAATTCCTGATTCTTCTTATACCTCACTCTATTTATAGTCTGTTGTTTGGTTTTTCAATTAAACTCCTGTGAATAGGGTTTCAAACTTTATAGTTGGGCTCAGCTACCTTTTCAGCATGAGTGATTTTTAGAAGCTGAACTCCTATCTGACATTTTCTTTTTATTTTTGTCTTTTAGCTAACATGTGAAACAGCTGGGACTAGAGGCAAATGGGAGAGAGAGGAGTATAGGTGTAAAAAAGAAAAAGAAGCACCTTGGTCTGTGGTGGAGTCTTGTGTGTTAAATGGTAACAATATAAAAAGCAGGAAATTAGAATCTGTATGAAGTTTGGAATAGGAGTCCTGGCAGTGCAGTGATTAAGCACTTACTACTAACTCCTCATATGGTGCTATAGGATCAGCATTGGGCGATGCACTATGAAGTTGGCAGTTCAAACCCACGAGCTGCCCCTTGGAAACCCTATATAGGGTTGCTATGAGTTGGAATTGACTTGATGGCACTTTAACAACAACAACAACTAACAGAAAGTTTGGAAGGTCAAACCCACACAGTAGCTCTGCAGGAGAAAAGATATGACAATCTACTCTTGTAAATATTAGAGTTTAGGAAACCCTATGGGATAGTTTGACTCCACAGCTCATGACAACAACCACTTCCTGAAAACATCTCCCTAGAATTAGATTGTATATGAAGTAGCCAAGTTCTGTTAATGCAACATCCTTTTCCAAATACTACTATGCTGCACCCCTATATTCTAAAGGGGGGAAACAGATCAGTTGCCTTATCTGGAACTTAACTAAAATTATGTTCTTGTGACTAATGCCTGGAAATAACTGACAGAATACGACAGCGAAAAACAACCAATTGAAAGTATTCTCTAATAAAACTTTAAGGAAAAGCATGACAGTGATTTTCTACAGACAGATCTTTCCAGCATCTGGCACAGTTCCTGGCTGGTGGTTTGATGAGTACTGAAGGAAACTTTGGTTTGGTTTGGGATTACAATATTAGAGAATTGAGCCAGAGCAAATCCACTGACACTGAGTTAATTCTGACTCCTAGCCACTCTGCATATTGTAAATCTTTACAGGAGAAAAAACAGCCTCATCTTTTTCCACTGGTGGTTTTGAACTGCTGACCTTAAGCTTAGCAGGCCAATGCTTATCCCACAGAGCCACCATAGCTCCTAGAGAATTGAACATGGGTTAAAATTTAGATGAGACTAAGAAGGGTCTTTTGCCCACTTTCATCATGCACTTTCAGTCACTTGCTTGCTTTACTTTTTTTTTTTTTTTTTATGATGCTGTAACATTCCTAAATCACTAAGCCACATTCTGGGAGAATTCTTTCTATGTCTTTAACTTGTGCTGGTTTGATAGATGATAGACTACTTCATATGTATATTAGTCACTGTATTTAATGCTTTAGAGTTGGGGAAGGTGCTCTAAAGATTGTCTGGTGCAAGATTTGCAAGTTGGCAACTTTCTGATGGAATCTGGTCCACAGTTTTGTCTGTAGTACAAAAAAAAAAAATTGGAATTTAAATAATTTTAGATAGGTCTGATGTCCTTTGAGTTACTATCTATAATATTATTGCTGTTGCTAAGTGTCATCGAGTCTGTATAGGTTTTCCAAGGAGAATCTGGTGGGTCTGAACTGCCAATCTTTTGGTTAACAGTCCAGTGCTTGTCCTACAGAGCCACACTAGAACTCCACTTTCTCTGAAACTCCCTGTTCTTTACAGAAGGCCTCTTTCATTTAATTACTGTACCTGGTAGAAGCTGTAGTTGTTAAGTGCCTTGGAATTGGTTCTGACTCATAGTGACCCTGTACAGGTTTCTCAAGGAGCACCTGGTGGGTTTGAACTGCTGACCTCGTGATTAGCAGTTCTATGTTGATCCTACAGCTCTGTGATAACTGCAGTCTCCAAATTTATCAATGAGAAAACTGAGGCTACGAGGTTACATCGTTTAATGAAGATACACAGTTATCAGCAGAGCCAGAACTTGAATATGGGATTCTGATTCTAAGATCTAATCTTTTCCTTGACCAGTTTGTTACTAAGCAATTGTGTATCCAAAGAGAAAAATATCTGAATTAATCTTGATCAGAAGTAATTAGTTTAATTAAATATGTTTTATTATTTAATGTTTATATTATTTTAAATTATAATGCTTTAAAATATATGCAAACTAGACAAAAAGGTCTTTAGTTACATATCTTAGCAGGTGATAAACTAAGAAAATGTAAAAAAAATTAAAACTAGAAACCTTATAAAATTTAAACTAACACTATAGATTTATAGGATGGATCATGTTTTTTTACCAAAATTAATATTCAGTGTGGGATGCTCCAATAGAAAGAGTTAGTCTTATATCTTTGTGGTTGTTGAGTGCTGCCAAGTCGGTTCTGACTCATAGCGAGCAACTGTATATAGGGTTTCCAAGAAGCAACTGGTGAGTTTGAACCGCCGACTTTGCGGTCCATTCCATTAACCTACAGGACCACACCAGGACTCCTATAGAGTTCCAACAGAACTATATTTAACTCTTCAATTGTGGCTTCAAAAAAATTCTACTGTAAGCAATATTTGTTTACACAAATACACTGGACAAAAGAATAATGATAACTTCAAAGTCCTTTTTGCTAGTTGAGGTTAATCTCATCTCTTATTTATCCAAGAAATAATCCTCAGATGCCATTTTAAATGATGTGTCACCTGATAACTAAGTCAAATTGTCTTGTAACTTGACCATAAAGTTAGCATTACAGCATTGCTGACATCTGCTTTAAATGGGCATCAAATTAAATCAAATTACTGTTGAAATGGGTGAAGAAAGTCTTTGCTACCTCCTTGGGGCTTCTGAGTGATTTCTACTTAATATGTACAAACATGGTGTCCTTGTAAGTCTATAGCAGCATGATTACAGCACTAATTGCAGATTTACCTGTATTTGACTCCCTTGTACCACTAAATATTGAACAGAGGAAGGACTTACTCTAGTTTGAATATAGAATAAATGCCAATGTGTATTAGGTTGTAAGACAGTCATCCAGATCGTCTAGAATAGGCAAAAAGAAATGGTTTCATATTGTTATCAAAATGCAAACTTAAGAAGTATTAAAGAAAATTCATGAGATCGAAAAATATGTCCAGAGTGGTTGGTAACAGGGGAAACAGCCCTGGGTTGAGAATCAGATTCCTTAATCCTAGCTCACCATCTTTTACTAATTAGTTTGTGACCTTTCTCAACACAACTTGTCCCTCTAAATTTCGTTTTTTCCTTCTGTAGTATGAGGTAATTGGACTAGATGGACTTCAACTTCTCAAAGTTTCCCAGTCCCCTGATTTCTTAAAACTCTATACATATTTATACCTGTTACATCTTTCTTTCGCCACAGTTCTACAAAGCAAGGAATTAAGAGAACACGTTTAGATTATAGGAAATAAAATACTATTCTTCAGATGTATTTTCATAAGGAGAATGAGGAGGAAAAAATAAAACAATCTAATAGAAGTCAGAAGCAAAGCAGATCATATACTGAATTTCTCTAGGTTAGCACTGAATTCCTCTGGGTTTGCCTTGTAATTAATTGCCTTGATGACCACTCTGATTTTTTTCTAAGTACTGAGCATGTGAAACACAAAATAAAGTTTATGACTTCTAAGAACAACAGCCTTTGTTGTTGTTGAATTTTTCAAAGCAATCTTTCAGAATCAGATCATCAGATCAGATCACCAGATCAGATCAACAGTAAACTTTCAGTTAACAGCTGAGCACTTTCTTGTTTGCCACATCCAGCAACTTGTTGTTACTGTTGTTGTTAGGTGGACTCAATTTTGATTCATAGCAGCTCCAGGTGACAAAGTAGAACTGACTCATACAGTTTTCTAGGTTGCAATCTTTATAGGAACAGATTGCCAGATCTTTCTACTGCGGAGCTTTTGAGTGGGTTCAAACTGCCAAATTTTTGGTAACAGCCAACCACTTAACCGTTGTGCCACCAAGCATCCTATGTATTGCTTTTGTTGTTGTTGTTATTAAGTGCCTTTGAATTGGTTCCAACTCATAGCAACCCTTTACAGGATTTCCTAGGAGTAGCTGGTGGGTTTGAAGTCCAGTGCTAATCCTACAGCACCACACCAGAAGTCCTTATAACCCTATAAAATAATGTCTGCTAGCCAATTTCCTAAATATGACTACAAAATAGACTATAAAGGGGGGTAATAAAATTCCTCTCGTTTCATCTGATTGAGGAGTGGAATAATCAAATGGCAGTGCTGTAAAAATATGCAATGTGTCCACTGCATGTACCTGCTTACTGGTTTGACCCACTGTTCCAAATAAAACAATTTGAAGGGAGTTCAGTGTGGGTCTAGATAGCAACTTAGACTTTTAAAGCCACCATGTATCCTAATGGGTTACCCCTTGGGCTGCTTACCTCAAGGTCAGCAGTTTGAATCTACCAGCTACTCTGTGAGAGAGAGATTAGGCTTTCTGCTCCCATAAGGATTTATGGCCTCAGAAACCCTATATAGGGTTGCTAAGAGCCATGGACTGCCAAAAGAACCAATAGATCTGTTTTGGAAGAAGTGCAGCCAGAGTGCTCCTTGGAGGCCAAGATGGCTAGGCATCGTTTCTCATACTTTGGACACATTGTCCGGAGAGAACAGTCGCTGGAGAAGGATGTCAAGCTGGGTAAGGTGGAGGTTCAGAGAAAAAGAGGAAGACCCCCAATGAGATGGATCAGCCAGGTGACATCACTGATGGCGTCAAGTGTGGCAGCGGTAGTGAGGTTGGCCCAGGATCGGACATTGTTTCGTTCTGCTGTGCATGGGGTCGCTATGAGTCGGTTCCGACTAGATGGCACCTGACAACAACAACAATAAGAGCTGGAACCGAGTCCATGGCACATAACCAGCACCACAGTTGCATTATCTCCACCAGTTGCTGTAAAGTAGATTCTGACTCCATGTGTGTCAGAGTAGAACTGTGCTTCATAGTGTTTCATGAGTGATTTTTTCAAAAGTAGTTTTCCAGGCCATTCTTCTGAGGCACTTCTGGGTGTACCTGAGCTACCAACATTTTGTTTAGCATTTAAACATGTTAGCTCTTCGGACCACAAAGGGAGTAATAGGATTTAAACACCCTAGTTTCTACTATTACTATAAAATACATTCATATTCTCTAAATTACCCAAACAAAGATGAAACAAAAGAAACCTAGATGTCTGTTGGTGATAAAAAATAAAATAAAATAAAAAAAAGGAAGACAATTTAATTCCTTTCAAACTGTGGTCCAAGGAGCACTAAATTTTGCCTTAAAGGTATCCTGGTTAAGGAATTTATTTCAGAGAAGAGAGTCAAAGGAGCGATTCCACACGGTCTTCATTTACATTCCCTAACCAATAACCTGGAGTCCTGGGGTGATGCTGTAGAGTAAGCACTGGATTGTTAATGGCAAGGCTGGCAGCTCTAACCCACCAGTCACTCCTAGGAAACCCTACACAGGGTTACTATGAGTAGGGATTGACTCAATGGCAAAACAACAACCAATAATCTAATGGTGCCTTTGAGGCACAACTTGTTTTATAGTTGTGGATTCCTTATGTGTGGTTAGAAAAGTTATGCGGCACATTTTATGAACCTACTCAGATTCCCTTGGAATCTGGCCTCTGGGTCCGTGGCTGTTTGCTTTGCCCCTGTTGTTACTCGGCTGTTCCCCAAAGGCTGTTCCTCATCCTAACACCATGACCAATTGACTGTGTTTCGGTCCTCCTGGGATGTCCCCTAACTCTGACTTTCACTTGCTAAATTGGGCTGGCCAATCCCCTTGACTATCTCTGCAAATCTTGGCTTAGTAGCCTCATGTCTCAAGTTCCTGCCTTCTAAGGCAATTCTGCACTTGGATGAAAAATCACATTGTGGGGTGTGAGATCTGGCTCCCTGAGCAGCTACCAAAGAGGCTGAATGATACAATGTCAAGTTGTCTCCTTGTGGGGTGAACTTTGACCAAAGGAATAGGAAATGGGATGATTACATTCTATACCTTTCTTCCTCTCACAGGGTGTTGGAAGCATGGTTTCTCCATATTGCCTGTCTATTCATGGCCAAGTGGGTGCACCTGCTAAGCCATCAGCTGTCTCTCTAAGTGGCCCATCAGGAAACAGTGGACAATCTAGAATATATTACTTTCCATTACTTTCTAGTCTTTTCTGCCCAGACTTTACTTTCTCACTCTCACTACCTGAGATTATTCTGCAGGGAGAAAACAAAACATCAGCACCTAATCATTGCCTCAAGCTCTGATTTCTATGGAACCCAGAATAAAGGCAAAACTTACTAATAAAGTTCAACACCCTCAGTTTTAGATGTCTGAAATGCAAACCTGACCTGATTCCCCACACCTATGAAAATATCCTTAGTAAGGAAACAGTGCCTTTCATGAGCTGTCATCAGTTTGTGTTTCACTTCCTAACTCACTTAATACTTACGTCATTCCAGGCAGCATGCACTTCTCCTCACCATCAGTGCTAGAAACCAACTGTGTCTTTGTGGTCGGACGTGACATCCCCTCTGTCTGAAATGATATATCGCCACATCTTTGCTTGGCTAATTTTTATTCATCCTAATTGAAATCATCTGCAGTTGTCTTTTTTTCTCAATATAAAATTTCTCAAGGCCAGGAAAAATGTGTTACTTTGCATGCCTAGCACAACACCTGGAGTCATGGTGTGGTGCTGTAGGACTGCTAACCGCTAGGTCAGCAGTTCCACTCCACTGGCCACTCCTCAAACACCCTATACATTGTTGCTATGAATTTGAACAAAGTCCTGATGTGGCATTGTAGGATAAGCACTGGATGGTGAATCACAAGGTCGATGTTTCAAACCCACCAGCTGCTTTTTGGAAACCCATTAAAGGGTCACCATGAGTCAGAACTGACTCAACAGCACTTAACAACAACAGCCACATGAGTCAAAACAAACTCAATGACACCTAACAACAACAACAGCATAACATCTGGGATATAGTTGAGCGTCCACAGTATTAAAGTGTTTCTATGTTGCTGTGGGATAGTATTGTTGTTAAGTTGTTAAGTGCCGTCGAGTCAGTTCCAACCCATAGCGACCCTGTACAGGGTTTCCGAGGGTGTAAATCTTTACGGGAGTAGAAAGCCTCATCTTTCTTCTGCAGAGTGGCTGGTAGTTTCGAACCGCTGACCTTAAGGTTCGCAGCCCAATTTGTAACCACTACGCTACCAGAGCTCCTTTTTGTGGGATAGTATACTGGGCTGCAAAGTGGATTTGAGCAATATCAGTCATTCAAATTCACCAACTGCTCTTTGTAAACTCTATACAGGTTTGCTATGAGTTAGAACTGACTCGAAGGTACTTGACAACAACCACAAAGCATTACAGTACAATGGAAAAGGAAGCAGAGGTTCAGGTAGGTCAATACATTTATCCAATGCTTGTAAGTGGCAGAGCTACGACTAAAGACACAAGTGTATTCATTCTGCTACATCTATATCATCTCCCCATTGCTGCCATTGCTGTGTGTCACTGAGTGGTTTTTAACTCATAGTGATCCTGTATAGGGTTTCTAAGGCTGTAAATCTTTTTTTTTTTAATGTTTTATTATGAATTATGTGATAGTTTACATGAGAGAACAATGAGTTTTACATTCATCCTATCATATATCGTTTCATTGTCATGGTTATAAGCCCCTCCATGCATCATCAACCAACCAAAGGGTATTCCCTACAAGCCTGCCGCCCACCCCCCTTGGTCATCAGCACACAGCCCCTCTCCCTCTCTGGGTCTAAAATCCCCAGCTGCTCCATCTCTCCACGTCTTTGTCTCTGCCTCCATCTCTGCCATCACTGCTTCTCTGGGTAGGGTCCTGCTCATCGCTCTTCTCCCTTGATGGTCCCAGGGACCTCCGCTCCTAGACTGCAAAGTTAATCACTCCCCTCCTTGCTTACAAAATGTCTACCTTTACATTTCCAACCCTCACAATCAGTCCTGATAACAATTATTCACTATTGTACCACAAGAGACCCATCCACATTTCCTTTCAGCAGCCCTGCTAGACAGACTGGATACGACTCACTGGAGATTCTACCTTCTTCCATGCCCTCTGGATCTAGGCTCCCTCTTGAAAGCTTGTAAGGCAGTCACTTCTTGCTTTTGTAGCTCCCCATCCCACATTTTGGGTAGCCAATGTCCAAGTTGCCCATCCCTGTCTACTTTGTGTATGGAAGGGGTGGGAATGATCCTTGCTGTAAAGATTTGTTCCCTCTTTTGAG
>NW_006408629.1:6020195-6030250 GCF_000296735.1 Chrysochloris asiatica
AGCCCCTTCCAAACCTCTTGGTTTCTTTGAATTTTTATTTCCAGAACAACTATAGACTGTGTTTCTTTGAGTAAATATAATTTGACTTCAGGGACCATACCTGGGTGGTCAGAACATCAAAGTTTTCATTAAGTTTGCTTACTATCCTGGTGGTGCTGTAGGATGAGCACTGGACTGCTAACTAGAAGATCAGCAGTTCAAACTCACCAGTAACTCCATGCAAGAAGGGTGAGTCTGTCTGTTTCCATGAAGACTTAAAGTCTCAGAAATGCTAGACAGGGTCATGTTGAGTTCAAATCCATGAGTTGGTTTGGTATTGTAAATTGCTTAAGATCTGTCTGCCTCAGTTTTTCTCATTTGTGCTTGCTGTTGTCAGGTGCTATCGAGTTGATTCACTCATAGTGACTCTGTGTAGGGTTTCCAAGGCTGTAAATCTTTGCAAGAGCAGAAATCCTCATCTTTCTCCCATTGAACGGCTGGTGGGCTAGAACTGCTGACTTTGTGGTTTGCAGTCCAGAGCTATCCTACAGAGCCTCCATACTCCCCTTCTCTCATTTGTCAGAAGAAAGCTTAACAAATGCCTTCTTCATTGCACAGAGGTGTAAGAACACAGAAATAACAAGTGAAAACATAATTGAAATATGGAAAGTACTGGGTAAATATAATAACTGGTTTTATTACCATATGAGGGGGTCATCAGAACATTCATGGAAAAATGCAATGAAAAGATAATAGGATTTTTCCACAAACTTTTTGAAGATCCCTCATATATGCCTTAGCTTGATATTGGGAAACATATATAAATATTTTAATCTGTATAAAGCCTGATTCCCATTAAATAAATAAATAGAATTGTCAAAGTGGACTCAGAAATGCAAACTGGGAACTACAAATGGGGAAATGGGGGCTTAGAGAAATAAAATAATACCTAGAACTTGAATCATATTTCCTCAATTCAACATCAGAATGCTGTAGGGTAAGTAAGCACTAGACCACAAGTTGGTTTGAATCATAAGGTTGGCAGTTCAAACTCACCAGCCACCCTTTGGAAACCCTATACAGGGTCACTGTGAGTTGGAATGGACTTGACAGCAAAAACAACAACAAAAAACTATATGCATCTGAGTTATTAAACTGCACGAAAAGAATATGTAACACATTTATCTATATTTCCTCCTTAGTGCTCAATGAGAAAACTTCTTCCCAAATGAAATAGTCTTGTGATCTGCTCCCCCCCACCACCCCCGGTGTATTTGGATTATTTTTTAATTAAAAAAATAAGAAGTCAAACCTCATCAATAGTTACTATATGCATGAACACAGGTAGCTTGTGCATCAGCCCTGCCACATATGGCCTGAAAAGGATTTTGAGAAAGAATGGTGGTGTGCCATAGACTCTGTTCCAACTCATAGCGACCCTGCACAGGGTTTCCGAGGCTGTCAATCTTTACAGGAGCAGAAAGCCTCATCTTTCTTCTGTGGAGCAGCTGGTCGATTTGAACTGCTGACCTTGAAGCTAGCAGCCCAGCTCGTAATCCCCTCAGCTACCAGGGTTCCTTTTAAGGAAGAATGGTGGTGGGGGTAGTATGTCATGGAGTCAGTTCTGACTCATAGCGACCCTATATAGGGTGGGTTTCCAAGGCTGTAAATCTTCACAGGAGCAGAAAGCCTCATCTTTCTCCCGTGGAATGGCTGGTAGTTTTGAACTGCTGACCGTGAGATTAGCAGCCTGATGCATAACCACTATGCTACCAGAGATCCTTTTAAGGAAGAATTATTGTTAAGTACCATGGAATTGGTTCCAACTCATAGCAACCCTGTACAGGGTTTCTGAGGCTGTAAATCTTTATAGGAGCAGAAAGCCTCCTCTTTCTCCCACAGAACAGCTGGTAGTTTCAAATTGCCGACCTTGAGGTTAGCAGCCTGATTTTTAATCCTTTTAAGGGAGAATAGGAGTTGCATAATGTAGAGGGATTGACAGTGGCCCCCTGACTTGCTGACTTACTTGCACTGAATTGTTGTTCAGATGTGCCCTGGTAAGTGAGTTTATGTATAATACTATGTTTTGTTGTTGTGAAGTGCTGTCGAGTAAGTTCTGCCCCACAGTGACCCTGGTGAGCTTTATCCACTGATCTTGTGGTTCATATTGACTTTGCAGTCCAGCACATTAACCCACATCACCACACCAGGACTCCATAATGCTATATCCCTCTAACAACTATGTATTAGTTAATGCTATATAGTTCTAACCAAACTGCTAAGTGACCTTGAGTTGGTTCTGGCTTATAGAGACCCTATATAGGGTTTCCAAGGAGCAGCTGGTGGGTTTAAACTGTCAACTTTGTGGTTCACAGTCCAAGTGCTGATCCTACAATGCCACAAATAATCCTCACAAAATGGACAATTACCTTCAAAGATTCCAGTGAAGAAACAGTGGATTGAAGGGACTGCTGATTGAGCAAGCACAAGAGAGCAATACTGATGAACAGGAATATGACAAAGCTGACAATTGGGCTTCAGTTGAGCTCTGTTAGCCACATTATGATCTCTAAACCAATGCATGTGTGATCAGATCTAGCAAGAATACAGTCAAAAAACTCCAATGGCCACACTTCAGCTCTCAAAATTTGTACGTTATCAGGAGGGACCAGTTGCTGTAGAAGAACATCACACTTGGTAACGTGAAGGGTCAGTAAAAAGGAGGAATGACATGGGTTGGTACAGTGGCAGTAGCAACGGGATCAAGTGTAGCAAAAATTGTGAGGATGGAATAGGACTAGGCAGTGCTTCATTCTGTTATGCATAATAGGGTCTCTATGAGTTGGAACACCTAACAACAACAACCACCACAACCATAAGGTCAGCAGTTCGAATCCACCAGCCTCTCTCGTAGAAAGATGAGGCTTTCTGCTTCCATAGAGATTTACATTCTAGGAAACTGACAATGTGGGAACTGACTTGATAGTACACAACCACCACCCAATATATTTAATAATAAATATAACATATGACAAAAATCTCATAATTAATAGTATACACAACTCATTTTTATGTCTGCATTTTTTAGAATTCAATATGTAACCACTATGTGTTTATCAGATTTCTGGTGTGGCACTGTGGGATAAGCACTGGACTCCTAACATCAAGGCTGCTGGTTCATATGCACTAGCCACTATTTAGAAACCCTATACAGGGTCGCTATGAGTTGGCACTGACATGATGGTACTTAACAACAACAACAACATATTTGTCAACTTCTGCAAACTTATGCAGAAGTTTTTATACAATCTCTGGCATTACAAATTGTTTAATGCTCTTATTATTTCCTATTGTCAGTTACTACTACTGTTCAACTGTCTTTGGGGCAAATGCTGCATTAGAGCATAATTCTACAGAGTTATAAAATTCTCCATTTGTGAACTCTGTGGTAAACTATTTAACATACATCAAGTGGTTCACTGTGTAAAAAAGATTGCAGTGTGTATAAATTTTCTGAGAAAATCTTCAGAAAAGATTGCATGAAACAAAGGGATATGAATTTTAACAAATATGAAGAACCAAGAAGAGAATCAATGACATTTAATTCTTTACTTAAATATAATCTATCTTATTAACATAATATTTCACTCAACTCTTAGTAAGTAAATGGTGAATTATAACGATTTCATTAAAGAAAAACTTGACTTCATTTGGAATTTTCTGACCAGCTGTTTTTGTGCTTTCAAATGAATAATCAAGGTTGGATTGATCCTTTGTTTTTTTATATAGAAAGAAAAGAACCATGGTAACATTGGTGTTGCAAATAAGAAAGGTTGCAAATCAGAATATACAGTGTCAAATGTTCAAATTCATTCACCTTCTACTTTTAAAAATATGAATTTTGTTAATATCTACCTGAACACACACCTGTGTACCTACACATCCCATTTTCTCTATCCGTCAATATTACAAACAGAGTCCTAGGCTTATTTTCTATGGTTGTAGAACTTGGAAGCATTTGTTCTTAACCAAGAACTTGCCAATTTGGCACTTTAAAAAAATATATATATATATAGTAGATCATTAATAAAAATGTGAAAATAAAGATACAGGCTCAAACTTACACTTGTAGCACTTGGTTGTCCTGGGCAGGACCATTGCCTAGTACCAATTCATCAACCTAAAACCTGTGGACCCCAAACTCATGCCACTTTAAAGATAAATAAGCAGTTTTACACTAATAAATAATGTTATATATCTTGCTGTATTGGATTGCAAATAACTCCAACTGAGTAAGGCTGTATGACACGGGATTTACTTATTCTGCATGTTCATAAAAACAACTTGTTCTCTGACAGCACTCATTCTTGGCAATTTACTGCAGCTGTCAGTAGCCAATTTGTTCAGATTACTGCTCTGCATAAAAGTGTAACAATCACGAGGATTTATTAGCTGATTATCGTAAAGGTGGCAGTCAGTCTTGCCTGCCAAAATGCAGGTGATCTGAAAGTTAAATAATTGCATGAAGATTAACATTATTTCACCTTCACTTGAAATCAGTAGTTCAGCAACAGGTAACATTTGTTGGTCAAACTTGGCATATGGTATACATCACCTGTGTCAGTTTGTTGACGATGCGACACTTTATTGAACCCTTAATGGCTTCAGGAGGACATGCTGACTACAAGATCATGGTAGAAGCATGGACAATGGAGTCAGGAGACCTGGGATTGTGCCTCAGATCAACCACTCTAGTTGCATACTAGTTAAGTCACCTTTAACTTCATTAGGCCTCACTTTTCCCATTGTGCAATATCAGTATACAATGGGCCACCCTTATTGCCTGCTAAGTTGAACTACTCTATGTAATAGTGCCTGTACCAGGTTGAACAGTGACCTCCAAAATTCATGCTTTTACCAGAGCTCAAAATGTGACCTTATTTGGAAACAAGGTCATTACAGATTTAATTGATTAGGATGAAGTCATATGGAAGCCAGGCCTTTAACCCAATATGACTGTGCTCTTATAAGAAGATATTTCTCCAATGGCACTTCAGAGAAAAAGAGGGTCAGAGAAAAAGCAGAAGACCCCCAACAGGATGGATTGGCCAAGTGGCAGCATCGATGGACTAAAGCGTGGCAACGGTAGTAAGGTTGACCCAGGATCGGGCAGTGTTTTGTTCTGCTGTGCATAAGGTTGCTATGGGTGGGTAACGACTCAATGACACCTAACAACAACAACAACTTATAAGAAGAGACATAGATGGAAGATTGTTGCTGGTGTTGTTGTTTAGTCCCATTAAGTCAGTTCCAACTCATAGTGACCCTGTATAGCGTTTCCAAGGAGCAGCTGGTGGGTTTGAACTGCCAACCTTACGGTTTGCTGTCCAGTGCACCACACCATTAGTCCAGTTTACATCCTACAACACCACACTAGTAGTCCAGAGGAAAGATGGCTATGGGAAAATGGAAGCAGAGATTGGAGATATGTAACTACACACCAAGGAACACTACGGAATAAGGACCACCACCAGAAGGTTGTTGCTGTTTTTGTTAGGTGTCATTAAGTCAGTACCCACTCATAGCGATCTTATGTACAACAGAATGAAACACTGCGTGGTCCTGTGTCAACCTCACAATTCTTGCTACGCTTGAACTAATTGCTGCTACCACTGTGCCAATCCATCTTGTTGGAGGACCTCCCCCTCCCCCAACACACACACACTTTACCAAGCATGATGTCCTTCTCCAGGGACTGGTTCCTCCTGATAATATGTCTGAAGTATGAGACACGAAGTCTCACCAACCTGGCCTCCAAGGAGCACTCTGGCTGTACTTCTTCTAAAATAGATCTATTTGTTCTTTTGGCAGTCCATGGTATTATCAGTATTCTCCTCCAACATCATAACTCAAATGCATCAGTTCTTCTATGGTTTTCCTTATTCACTTTCCAACTTTCACACAAATATTGAGTAAAAATACAATAGCTTGGATCAGGCACACCTTAGTTCTCAAACTGACATCTTTGCTCTTCAACACTTTAAAGAGGTCTTGTGCAGCAGATTTGCGTAATGCAATACTTCTTCTGATTTCTTGACTGCTGCTTCCCTGAATGTTGATGGTTGATCTGAGCAAAATGAAGTCTTTGACAACTTCAATCTTTTCTCCATTCATATGGATGTTACTTATTGGTCCAGTGATGAGGTGGTTTTTGTTTTGCTTTTAAGCCTTGAGGTGCAACCCATACCGAAGACTCTGGGTTTTGATCTTCATCAGTAAGTATTTTAAGTCCTCTTCCCTTTCAGCAAGCAAGGTTGTAACAACTGCATATCGTAGAGGCAAGAAAGTAATCTAAAGACTTCAAAAGGAGCACAACTCTGTTAACATTTAAATCTTTGATTTCTAGGCTCCTGTACAGGGAGAGAGTACGTTCTGCTGTTTGGAGCCACTCAGGTTGAGGTACTTGATTACAGCAGTTGTAAGAAATGAATACAGTGCCTTATCAGTTGTAAAGCATTGTTATTACTGTTTCGTTCATTCATGGTATAACTTATGCTTGTGTAATATTTAAAAATCAGATGATATTAACTTACTGGATATCATAATGATGCAAGGTTCTGCTATTGAGTATCTTGGCAAATGTAAAGGCTACTTTTCTCCCTCAAATACAACAATTTATTATTTTTTTAAATATAAAGATTACTCAGTCACTTTTATGTTTTAAGTCATTAATTATCCCCTTTTGCACTGTATCCTAACCTCTTTCTACATTCACACTGATATTTAGTACCTTCCACTAAGTCATGCTCTTCTCATTGTCTTTGTAGTAATGCCTGGTGTCAGATTCTGTGTTTACTTAGAGAAGGAAGAGCTATAATTTCTAGTATCAAATCAAGATTCAAGTACTTAAATTCTAATTCACCAAATTTATTGAGCACCTAGGAGTCCTGGTGTGGCATTGTGGGTTAATGTGCTAAACTGCAAAGACATTTGAATTGCAATGTTGGTGGTTCAAACTCACCAGCTGCTCCTCAGAAACCCTATACAGGGTTGCTATGGGTCGGAATTGACTGGCAGGCACTTAACAACAACTAAACAATTAGACGCCAGATACCTTTCTAGGTACTGAGGATGCAGTAGTTAATGAAACATTCACAATTCCCTCTTCTCATGGCACTTACATATTTTAGTAAAATAGTGAAATGCACAGTATGTAAAATGCTGAGAACTGCGGACAAAAAAAAAAAAAAAAGCAGAATTTAATGAAACATTTGAATTTGAAATAGGGTTGATGTGGCTGCTTTCCTGATGTGACATTTATACACTGACATAAAGAAGGTGAAGAGGCAACGCAAGGGAATGTTAAACAGAGGCAAAGGGTTGAGGTGAGAGGGTATCTGTCGTGTTCACAGAACAGCAAAGAGGTTAGTGTGGCTGGATCGAAGTGGAGTAGAGTACGCGGAAGAATACTTGAATTTAAGGACAGAGAGATAACAGGGTCAGATCATAAGTCATTTTACAGACCACCTTTAAGTACTTTGGTTTAACGCGGATTAAGATGGGAAACAATTGAAGCGTTCTGAGCCGTGGAGTTAAATTATTTTATTTGTTTTTTTAAAATATTACTCTGGCTGCTCTACTGGGATTATTTGGAGTAAGGGAATAATAGAAAGAAGAGCAGTTAGGAAGTTACTGAGATGATCTACGTGAAAGCTGATGGGGCTTTGGACATGAATAATAATATGAAGGTAGTGAGAGGTCATGAATTCTGGAAATCTTTTGAGGGAAAAGTTAGCGGGATGCTGATAGGGTTTGGTGAGAGTGAAAGAAAGAAATAAAAGATGACTGCAGGATTTTCGTCCTTAGCAATAAAAATGGGAGAAGTCAGAAGGTAGAACAAATTCTGGAGGAATAGGGATCAGAAACTTGGGTTTGGACATGCTAAATCTGTGATGCCGACTAGACATTGTAGTGACACTACCAGGTAAGCAGTTGAATATAAAAATCTAGAGTTTAAGAAGAAGTCTGAATTACATTTGTAGTTGTCAACCAATAGGTGACATTTAAAGCACAACAGTACGTGAAGTCATCAAGAGAGTGAGTGTAAATAAACATGTCTAAGCAGTGAGCTCTGAGCACTCCAGACTTGAAACATAAAGGAGCTGAGAGGGCTACAGAGACCAAAAAGGAGTCTGCAATATAGTAGGAGGAAAACAGAGTGGGGTGCCCTGGAAGTGAAGTGAAGAAAGTGTCTCAAGGGAAGTAGAGGAGAAACCTGCAGACTGAATTTGGGGTATTGGATTAAACAAGTTGATGGTCACAGGTGACCTTGAGAAAAACAGTTTTGATGCATTGTTGGAACAAAACCTGGCTGGATGTGTTCAAGCAAGAATGTTGTTGGTTGCTGTCAGTTGATTCTGACCCAGAGTAACCCCACGTGTGCAGAGTGAACAGTTTCAGAGGGTTTCTAAGGCTGGAAACAGACAAGGCCTATGTTCTGAGGTGCCTGTGGGTGGGTTTAAATCATCAACTTTTTGGCTAGTAGTTGAATATTTAACCATCCGCACCACCCAAGATCGTCTTAATGTTGCTGCTGTTAAGTACCAATGATAATGCCCCTCTGGATAGGGTTTCCCAGGCTGTAAATCTCTGCAGCAACAGAGCTACTGCACTCCTTTGAAAATTTATTGTTAAGTGACATGGAGTTGGTTCTGATTCATAGCAACCCTGTATAGTGTTTCCAAGGGGCCCCTGGTGGGTTTGAACTGTGGACTTTGAAGTAAGCAGTGCTTAATCTACAGTGCCACACCAAGACTCCAAGTGAAAATGGAAGGTAATACTCAGTGTTAAAGTTATTTTAGTTGTTTCAACACTACATATTTATTTGCAAGTAGTTCTTTCACCATAGCTAGTTTTGTTTTCATTATTGAAAAAAACTATTGATTTTGCATTTATAAAACAGATTTTCTAAAACAACTATATGTGATTAAACTGGAAAATAAAGTAGATCATAACAAAACTATACCACAATGAACTAGACTATATAGATCATCTAACCCATGCAAGTGTTGTTTTCAAATTTGAAACTGAGTTTAGACAGTATCCTTAAAAATATGTTAGCTATGGGTGGGGCAGCTTTACCCGCCATGATCCATGCTTTTGTTTAATTTTTTGTCTCATACTTTCTCATTAAAATTATTATTTATTTATTTTTATTGTGATTTTGGTGGAAGCTTATATTGCAAATTGGCTTTCCGTTCAACAATTCATACACATTTTGTCTTGTGACATTGATTGATGTCCCCACAATGTAACAGCATTCTTCCCACTTCCTCCCTGTGTTTGCCATTTCTATTTATTCTTCTTTCCTATATCTTCTTGACTCCAGAGCTTTATGTCTGGCAAATACTGCCCTTTGGATCCCATATAGTTGATTATTTTAAGGAGTGCATTTTTTACAGATATACCAGGGCTGTAAAAGTTGAACTTAACCTTAGGCTGAAAGTTGAACCATGAGGGTAAATTCAGTTCCCAGCTTGAAGGGTGGCTAAAGTTCCTATCTCAGGGGGTTGTATTCATCTTTATCGGACTAGCAATACTGGTCTTCTTCCTAATTTTGAGTTTGTTCCATATTTTTCTTCTATTCTATCCCTTTCAGAGTGGTCAGCAGTGGTAACCAGGCACCATCTATTTCTACTGGTCTTAGTGTTATGGAGACTAGGGCTCATGTGATCCATTAGTCTGTTGGTTTCTTCATTCTTCTTTGCTTCAGACAGGGAGAGACTGATAGGTACACATTAGATGATTGCTCACAGCTGTTAAGACTTCAGTCACTAATCACCAAAATAAGATATAAAATATTTCTTTGTGCCCTATGTTATGTTAATTGACCTTGGTGTCCCTTTAGAGTATGGTATTGGGCCCCTAGGCCCAATGACTCATTCCTTCAAGGTGTTTGTTGCTGTTGTTATTAGGTGCCATGGAATCGGTACCAACCCATAGCAACCTTATGCACAGCAGAAAGAAACACTGCCCAATCCTGGGCCAACCTCATTCCTGTTGCCACGCTTGAGTCC
>NW_006408629.1:6031934-6061310 GCF_000296735.1 Chrysochloris asiatica
TTCCTTCTTTCTTGTCTTCTCAATGACTTTTTGCTTTCTTCATGTATGATGTTCTTGATTTCATCCCACAGCTCTTCTGGTCTTTGGTCTTTAGTGTTTAATGTATCACATCTGTTCTTCAGATGATCTCTAAATTCATGTGGGATATATTCAAGGTCATATTTTGGTCAAGGTGTTTAGTTTTGGCTAAAAAGTTGTCATGCCTTTGTCCTTTTATGGTTTAATATATTCATGGATATATTTGCAGCACATATAAATCTATATATTTGTAGAAATGTTGTCTGTCAAACCTATATGTATTCATGGGTCTAGTCTATGGCCAAAGTTAAATTCATTCACCAGTTAACAGCCACCTTTTCAGAAAAGTCTCTAAATTTTAAGTCAATACATACAAAAATGCTGCAATAATAGCTTGCAAATGACAACAACAACAAAAAACAATGACTATTGTATTCCTGTTATATTGCCCTTGGAATTTATATTTAATTGGAAGGCAAATAATTCTTTTTAAAACTACTCTAGGAATTCAGAAATTCTATTATCATCTACTGTGTCCACTGTTACTATGCAATCTTTAAGTAAACACAAGCAACTTCATTTGCCAGCCACTTTGTTGTTGTTGTTGTTGTTATGTGCTGTCGAGTCGGTTCCGACCCATAGCGACCCTGCAAAGGGTTTCCGAGGGTGTAAATCTTTACGGGAGTAGAATGCCTCATCTTTCTCCCAGGGAGCAGCATAATAAAATATTGTTCTTCAGTCACAGAATGCATTAAAAGTACAACTAAATAAGTATGAAATTTGCTATCTAAACATTTCTAGTGCTATCTGGGTATAAAATGAGACTGGAAATTAATGGTTCACCACAGTGATTTTATTTTTCTGCATCAAGCATCTTTGTTACATTAGCAGAGTGTACAATAAGATTCTATAGTTCATTGCAGATTATCTCAAAATTCAACAATACCTTCCCCTTATTGTATGGTGGTGGCAGTGGTGATTATGTGCCGTGGAGTTGATTCCGACTCATAATGACCTTGTACAGGGTTTCCAAGGCTGTCAATCTTTACGGGAGCAGAAAGCCTCACATGTCTCCCTCATTGTATAAACTTGTTTAAACTGATATTTGACATTGGTCCTAGCAGTTATCTGTACTACACCTATGTTCTTGTTTCTGCACTCAGACTTTTTGGCTCAAATTGCTTTCAAAGGTAATTATGCCTATGAAAATGGATTTCTCCTCTTTTCAAAAACCTCATAGGACTTAGCAACCCCAGGTATGTAGAGAAATCTCCTGTGTTTTTCTCTAAAGTAATTTCTAACTGCCCTCAAAATTTGCTAACATATGGGCTAATTCTAGAAAAAAATGAAGTTGAGACAAATAGGCCTGTAACTATGCCAACCATTGATGTAAGTGAAACTGATGGTCTTAAAAAAAGTCTAAACATAAATCAAGTTAGGAAAAAGGGAAGGTGGTATTAAATTGGCTGAGAAAGTTTTCATAATTTCCAAAAGACAGAAAAATACATAAAATGATCTATGTCATTAGGAAACAAAAATTCATAGAAAATGAGAGCCTAGTTTGATAAAGTACGTGAACATAAGAAGGACTTGATGTAATATACATCCCAAAGTCTAAAAAGCCAGTAGATTATTTTGTCATAGAGGAAAAGTTTATATAAAGTAATGGGGCCGAGGGCACATGTTGCACATGGCCATCGTTCCGATAATCTTGTAAATAATGTTGCTATAATCTATAAAACATAGTTCCCACCTTTGAGACTTTAGTAACTCTTCTTTTTTTAACCAATGACTTACAGATTTTTATTTGGGAATGTTTGTATTAGTATAGTGAAATTAATTTGAGACACTGAATATCACTCATTTATTATAAATAAAATTTATTATGAGAAAGATAAGGGGATTATCTACATGATGAAAGTTTTCAGAATTTTAGTGGAATGGGCAGTGTGGTCACGTGAGGCCATTTCAATTGGGATTTATTTCAGACTACATATGTCCCAAGAATGTCACCATCTCAATAAGAAATAATCCTTGTTGTCTAGAACTACTATGGGGCCTTCACATTATGGAAGAAGAATTTTATCTTCAACTTTCACTCAGTTGGTTAAATAGCCTAACCATTTCCTTTAGATCCACATCCAACAGAAGTACTGTTGTCTGCAATACTTTTCCTTGAGATTTTTCTGGGAGCCTAATGCTTCCATTAATTACAGTTTCAGCGGTGCTCCTTTCTACAAATTCTCGGTGAGAGAGGGGATGAAAGTTTTTAAATGCCTGTCCTTCCATGACTCTTGAGTCGCTGCAACTCACACTCCACACTCTAAACTGCAACAAGGAGAGACCAGAAATCTGACCCTTGACACTTGTGAATGTGGGAAGAGGCCAGCCAACACACGGATGCCTTCAGTAACAACTTTTAAACGATTTACTTAATAGCTCTAGTGCAATGAGATGCAAGAGTTCAGAGTCTATATAGAGAGTGAGACAAACATATAATTAAAATAAAACTATTAGGTATATTGACAGATGTATACTTAGTCTAGTTGTATATCCCAAAAGAAAGCAAGTTGTTTTCAAAATCTCTGAAAATTGTATTTTACTGAAGATAAAAAGTACAATGAAAACCTATCTTTTACAAATTATTTAAGTGTAACATGGCATTAGATTGTAATGGTGTGTTTTCCATTTCATTTTATAAGTAAAATATTAAAGGTTATCTGAGGATAATCTTCAACTTCTCATTTTATAATTCTATGAAGAAAAACACTGCTGAAATATTTTAATCAGAATCATTTAAAAAATGGAGAGATAAATATGGTGGATTGGATTCTCGTTCTTACATTTCTGAAGTATAAAGTTTCTTTAGGCTATGTAGTTAAAGACTTATAAATCATAGAAAGAACAACGAAGAAAGAATTTCTAAACTAACAGATTCTTCCATACGGCAGTGCTTTATTTCAATATTGTCAAGTTTCTGTGGTTTTAATACAAAGCCACAAATAAAACTACCAAAAAAAAAAATCAAAAAAGAAAACCAGAAAATAATAGTCTTTAAAATAAGACAACTATTAATATGATTCAAGCAGTTATACAAAATAACATTGGATTTATGGCGATATCAGGCAAGCTTTCGAACACCCCTTTTTTCTTCATTACATTATCAGATTAACATGGATCTGCCTCACTTATCTTGCTTCCTTTGCCCTAACGTGGGAACTTTACAGATCTGAGAACTCCTAAGAGATTATAAAGATTCTCTACTTTTGTAGGGAGTTGTAGGAAATCATGCATATTATGCTCACGATGTGCTTTATGAAAATAAATATTATCTCAGATTACTTTACAGACTGTGAATAGGGTCTTTTGTTCCTTTAAATATTTAATATCAGATGAGATTCCTCTTTTTCAACTCCCAGAACTTGTATGCACAATATTTCTGACATCTGGAGAAAATTTCTGAATATCCAATTCGGATAGTCTCTGTCCATCAACTGGTCAAAACTGCCATCTACTGGTCAGTTTTCAGATCTACTTTTGAGTTCAAATGAGCGTTGCTGCCTTCAAAACTGTAAAGGTAGATTATAATCATCAGACTTAACACAAGAATTCCTTAATGAAATCTACCTTCTTTTAAGTGAACCAAAACAAAAACTACACAAACCTGCCAATAAAATCGTCCCTTTTTCCAGCATCTTTGTCCCATGCAGTGATATCAATGATTCCTCCTCTTTCTTCATAGAGATGAAAATCAAACTGTTCTCTCCACTGAGGATTTAAAGTTTTGGGCATAATCTGGGTAACAAAACATAAAAACTTCATCAATGTTAGTCTTTTAAAAATTAGCTTGAAACACAAAATCAAGCTTTAGGCACTACTTACAAAACACATGGAAGTATGTGATTTGAGCAAAAGATCCAGACATTATGGAAATGAGTTTCTAGCATCTTTACTGCATATCATTCTGAATAGTTGATGAGAGACATGAATTTTATAGAAAAGGGGAAAGGTCTATAAATGAAACAGAGTACTCAGATTCTATCACTTCTTTTATATAATCATAGTTAATACATGAAGACATAGAAGTCATCTTCATTTATCTCATACAGAGGAAGATAAGAATTCCCAGAGGTTTTCGTTTTTGGACTCTCCTCACATATTGGATTCTGAGTTGAAAATGTGCAAACCAGACAATGAAGTTCTGTGAGGGCATGAGGGAAAAGGAAGAAATTTTGGGCTGACCAGGTAAACTTTTTCAGAACTCATGTATCATCCCTGATTTATATGTGGAGAAACTGAGACCTGGATTGTAAGTGACCAGTCTAAGAACACCAGGTTTTAGTATCTATACACCTGGGGTGGCTAATGCATCAGACTGCAAAGTTGTTTGAACTCCAAGGTTGGTGGCTCAAACTCACCAGCTGCTTCTTGGAAACCCTATACAACAACAACACTAACACTAGAGCTCCAGAATGTTCTCCAAGACCATTTTCAAAAAGTGTTTGTGAATTAACAAATAACTATAAATATTGTTAATGTTGTTGTTAAGTTCTGTCCAGTTGGATCTAACTCATAGAAATCCTGTATAAGGTTTCCAAGTTGTGGCTGGGGATTTGAACCATCATCCTTGTGATTAGCAGTCCAGTGCTTATCCTACAGTGCCATACCAGTTATTATTTTATTAGATGTAAATGTATATATTTACATATTTATATTTTATTCATACTCTATGAATATATATGTGTATATATAAATGTCAGCAGTTCGAAACTACCAGCCGCTCCGTGGGAGAAAGATGAGGCGGTCTGCTTCCGTAAAGATTTACAGCCTTGGAAACTCTGTGTAGGGTCGCTATGAGTCAGAACCGACTCCACGGCACATAACAACAACAACAATATAAATGTATAATCTTTTAACTTCAAGTATCAAAATAAGATATCCAATTGAATCAGTGAACACAATGATCTATATCATTGTATTTAAAAATTCCAACCACCATTGGGTTAAGCAAAATTCATATTTGTTTCCCTGTTCTTTCTTTTTAGCAAGGGGGCATTCAGAGTCTTTCTCCCTCTCTTCTTAAGTTCTTTTCTCTGTTTAATATATGACAGGAGATCTTTAGGTGTAAAGAGTTTGAAAGCATTGAAGTATATGTTCAAAGCTAATGCAAATGAATCACAATTTTTAAAGTTCATAATCTGAAGTTAATCAGCAATAGATCATGGAGGAAAGAGCAAAGAGAGACACTTGTCCATAACTGGGTTTTATATTTCACCTAAAGAGCAGCACTATAGAATTAAGTAATGTTTTAAGTCTACTACAACATGGAAGTTTAATAAAGGAAATGATAGAAGTGGTCATAGCTATTTCTGGATTCAATAGCTTCTGCACAATACGTTATTAAACCCATGGCAGGAAAATATTGACGACACTAGATGAATGCTATGCTAATTCAAATGCCTCATAATAGGACTCAGATGAACTACTATGGTTTTTTGGAAAGTAGTTCATCTTATTTATTTAGCCTAATATGAATAGGAACTGACTTGATGGCACTTAACAACAACAAAAATAACAATACAACTGAACTTTTCAGTTTTCTTTATCAGGGTTGTCTTCCTAATATGAATTCCTTTAGGTCAGAAATCCTGCCTTCCCCTATTCATGTGGGCACTCAATAAGGTTTCCAGTCAGTATGCTAGCAGCACTCACTCACTGCCTGTTAATGAGCCAGTCCTGTCATATTTCTTATTGTTGTTGTTGTTGTTGTTAGGTGCCATCAAGTCAGTAGTGACTCATAGTGACCCTATGCACAACAGAACAAAACACTGCCTGATCCTGGGCCAACCTCACTATTGTTGCCAAGCTTGAGCCCATTAATGCTGCCACTTTGCCAATCCATCTTGCTGGGGGTCTTCCTCTTACTCAAGTAAACTTTCTGAGTCACAAGGAACTTAGGCAGGCATTTATCAACCCCCCAACCCCATCCCACTCCCCATAACACACAAAATGACACCAAGGTGAAAGAATTTCATCACAGTGGAATGTGATCTTTATTACATGATGAATGCATTCAGTTGTCTCAAACTATCTATGAATATCAACTATAAAAATGACTATTAAAGTGATCAATGTTGTTTCCATTGTAAAGTGCCATTGAGTTAGTTGGTTCAGACTCATCGGGACCCTGTGTAGGGTTTCTGAGGAGCGACTGGTAAGCTTGAACTTGTGGTTCAAACCATTAACCCACAGCACCACATCAGGACTCCAAAGTGATCAATAATATGACATAAATAAAGCATGATCCCAAAAGATATGCATGATTTCCTACAACTCCCTACAACTTGAACCTGTGGGTCAAACCATTAACCCACAGCACCACACCAGGACTCCAAAGTCATCAATAATATGACACAAATAAAGCATGATCCCAAAAGATTAACTATGATGATTTTTGCTATTTACTATTTTGGTCAATAATAAAACATCATTACTACTAATATAATCAGAGTCCTGGAGTGGCTCTGTGGGATAAAGCACTGGACCACAAGGTCGGCAATTGCTCTTTGGAAACCCTATAATTATTACTATGGTGTTGCTTGTTGTTAAGTGCCGCCAAGTTGGTACCAACTCATAATGACCCTGTATCTAGTTTCTGAGGAGTGGCTGGTGAACTTGAACCACCGACCTTGTGGTGCAAAGTGACCTTGCAGTCCAGAGTATTAACCAACAGTGCCATACCAGGACTCCACTAGTTATTACTAAACAATCTATTTAGTACTACTACCACATCTCTTGGAGTCCTGGTGTGGTGCTGTGGGTGAATGTGCCAGACTACAAAGCTGTTTGAACTGAAAGGTTGGTGGTTCAAGCTCACCAGCTGCTCCTTGGAAACCCTATGTAGGGTTGCTATGGGTCAGAATCGACTCAACAGCACATAACAACAACAACAACAACTACATCTCTTCCTCTTCCTTTTTGCTACTATCATTTTTTGAATACTTATTATGGACAAGAGAGGCAGTATTCTAAGTCCTTTAAGTACATTACATACATTCATTTAATTTTCTCAAGAACTTTATTTGGTATACATTATTTTAATTCTCATTTTTACAGATGTGAAAATTGAGGCAGAGAAGTTCTCATCTAAGCAACTTGCCCTATGGTAAATAGCTAGTGACAGTAAAAACTTGCCTCTTTATTTCAAATTAAAAATTTTAAAACCTTGCAATTGGTATTGTTGTATATTCCTTTGAATAAAAGTGACTCAGAGATGTGAAGAAACTTTTTGGCATGTAAAATAATTTTATTTGCAATATTGATAGTAGTAGTAGTAGCAAATACCTTGGAACACTTTATATGGCAGGCATTGACCCATATGTTCTTTCCAGTGCTTTTTTTAGAGCTATGTATGCAGTGTCCGGTTTTATATGCATGTATGAAAAGGCTGGGTGTAGCGCTTTGGGATAAAGCACTAGAGAATCACAAGTTCAGTATGAGTAGGAACCTACATGATGGCATTTTAACAACAACAATGAAGAAATTGAGACACAGAAAAGATGTTTGCCCATAGTTACATAATCCATAAAGTAAGAAATACAATATTGTTGTTAGTCTTATTATTAGAGATTAGTATTCAAAAGGCATTCTTTTAACTATTTAAAAAGTATCTAGTGCTTTCATCTCCCAAAGCATGACTATTAAACAACCATTGCCTTCTGGACGCTGACAGGAACACAACAAAGGTACAATACCTTGCTTTTGTATTTCTGATGCCCAAGCCGGAACTTCACGTAGGGGTCACTCAACCCATTTGAATCCATTGCTTTGAGGTCTCGTCCCTCAATCAAGGTGATACTGACTATTCCTCTCCAAAGATGTGATTTCCTGTGTAGGTCTGACAGACGTAAACTTTGGGTCTGAAACTTTTGGCAAAGGAGAACTGAGTTAGCATACTATATTTTAAACCCAAATGCACTTGGCATTATCCTTGTTGTTACAATTTTGTTTGAAAACGGTAGCTACCATTTTCATAAAAAATATTTTATGAAAGTATTAGTCATCAGTTATCAAATTATTAATACATTTTAAAATTATCATCTTAGAATAAAGCCAAGGTTAATGTGTAAAAAAGGTGAGTGCTTACAGCAATTTGTCTACTGTTAACATTGCAAGATGTAAATACTTAAGAGTATCAGAGAATATTTACATTGTGTCAAATATGCCTGTATCTTTGTTATTACTTGTACTTTGAAATAACTTTTTTTCATGTTTAAATGGATTTTATAGGTGGTTTTTTAGCTGCAAGATTAATTATGAATTCTGTTCAGATCATTTTAAAATATTTTACTTGCCACATTAGAAAACACACAATTGAGTTTTAGCTCCACCGAAGATCTGCTTAAAATACCATTAACCAGAAAACAAAATCAATACACCCACCCAAGATGTCGTATCTGAAACTTGTATCATACATTTTAACATCATTTTCAAAATTACATATGCTATTTATATTGGCAGATGTTCTGAACTTATTTCTCATTCCAGTTTTTGAATACTTTTTTCATTTCATTTTTGTTATGCTAAATAATAATATTCAAGTACACAAAATCAGATTTATAAAAACAATTAATGGTACTAAAAATGGCCATAGAATTTCATTGAGCAAAACACATGTAGAGCTTCTTAGTGGTGGTGGTAGGTGCCATCGAGCTGACGCTGATTCATAGTGACCCTATGCTTAGCAGAACAAAAGACTATTCTGTGTCATCTTCACAGTCACTGCTATGCTTGAGCCCACTGTTTAAGCCACTATCTTGTTGCAGATCTTTCTTGTTTTCACTGACGCTCTTAACCAAGCATGATGTCCTTCCCCAGGGACTGTCCTTCCTAACAACATGTCCAAAGTGCATGAGATGAAATCTTGCCATCCTCACATCTAAGGAACAGCCAAGCAAGTTTAAAATCCAGTAGAATAACTGACACTAGCTTTAAGACTTGAAAATAATCCTCAGTTCTCTACCTATGTTGTTGTTGTAATTAAGTACCATCTAGTTGGTTCTGAAGGAGCTCTGGTAGCATAGTGGTTACGAACTGTGCTGCTAATCTCAGGGTCAGCAGTTCGAAACTAACAGATGTTCTGTGGGAGAAAGATGAGGCTTTCTGCTCCTGTAAAGATTTACAGTCTCAGAAACCCTGTACAGGGTCGCTATGAGTTGGAACTGACTCCACAGCACATAACCACCACCACTAGTTGGTTCTGACTCATAGCAACCCTGGATAGGGTTTCCAAGGAGCGACTGGTGATTATCTTACAGTGCCACACCAGGACTCCTTTCTGCATATTGTTGTTTTTAAATGCTGTCAAGTTGGTTCTGACTTACAGTGACCCTGTATAGGGTTTTTGAAGCTTTAAATCTTCATGGAAGCAGAAAGCCTCATCTTTCTCCCACAAAGTGACTGGCGGGCCCGAACCGTAGCCCTTGTGGTTCACAGTCCAATGCTTATTGCTCCTTTATGCCTATAGAATTTTTACATATTGCAAGTCAAGGCTTAAATTTTTTCAATTCTTTCAGCTTGAGAAATGCTGATCATGTTCTTCCCTTTTGCTTTTCTAACTCCAGGTCTTTGGATATTTCATTTAAACACTTTACTTTGTCTTCTCAAGCTTCCCTTATAAATGTTGTTAAGTTTTTTTACTTCATCATTTCTTCATTATTTTTTCTGTTCTCTTTTGCTACATTCAAGAACAAGCTTTAGAGTCTCTTCTGTCATCCATTTTGGCCTTTTCTTTCTTTCCTGCCTTTTTAAACGGCCTCTTTCTTTCTTTCCATATGATGTCCTGGATGTCTTCCTTCTACAGATGTAGCTGAGTTTATTCTTCTTTATTCCATCTGGTGAGGTCTATTTGTATGTGTATGTTGTTGTTGTTAAGTGTCATTGAGTCAGTTCTGAGTGACAGCGATCTTCTATAGGATTTCCAAGGAGTGGCTGGTGTGTTTGAATGACCGACCTTTGGTTCAAACCAATCTTGTGGTTCAGGGTTTATTCTACAGGCCACACCAGGACTCCATATATATGTACAGCTAGTATTTATGTTCTTGGAGAAACGTATTTCCGATGCATAGACGGTTGGTCTTGCAAAATTCTGTCATGCAATCTCCAACTCATTTCTATCACCAAGGATATATTTTCCAACTACTGATGCTTCTTCCTCTTTGCTTCTAACTTTTCTTTCAATGCATCCTGATAGGTAGGATGTCAAAGTAGGAGGGAGAGTTGAAATTATAAAACTACAAAGTAGGCTGTCACTTTGTAATATTGACATAGAAGAGATGAAGCCATAAATAAAGCTAATCTATACTTTAGAAGTAGAATACTTTGAACTTGAGTGGAATGTTGAATTTCTTCATTAACTTACTTTAAGTGAAGAAAAACATACTTGATATTATGACAGGAACAATGAATCTTATAATACTGATGAAAGTACTTTTTCTAACATCTAGAGCCCACCACAGAAAGTAGCTAAAATGTTAAATAAAACCCTTTTAATCCTCCATTTCATAATCTGATGTGGTCACCTCCATTTCTGTGTAATGACAATTTGCACATAATGACCTGATCTTTGTGAGGAGTGAGTGTACTTGTAAGATTTTGAAAATTTTAATAGAAATATTTCCAGATCTCACTGCTTATTTCCCTGCCTGTTTAATAGCACCTTTTTAGCATTGCTTGGTGACTGCCTTATTCATAACAACTCAGGACTTTGTATCCCTCATTCCTCTGAGTTCAAGAGCAGTGTTGTTCAACTGTGATCTGAACTGCAGTGGAGGTTTCATGAAGTACCTTCAATTTCATAGGGTCTCCAAGGACTCCATTTCAGCTGGAGCCCCTCTTCTGTAATTTGCTTTATGCATTGGATTTCCACATTGGATTTTGTTTAAATCACAGGTTTCTAATTATTAAAATAATAGTTTAGAATTCATTTTACCAACTGGTCTTTTTTGTTTTTTTTGTTTATTTTAAATGCTTACTGTTATATAATAACTCCATCTATTATTCTATACATAGCAATAGATTTTCTTCAATGTTTTATTGTGAATTATGTGATTGTTTACATGGGAGAACATTAGTTTTACATTCATCCTATTGTATTTCATTCCATTGCCATGGTTACAATCCCCTCCATGCATCATCAACCAACCAAAGGATACACCCCCCCGCCTCCCCCGTCAGCTCACAGCCCTTCTATCTCTCTGGGCCTAGAGTTCCCAGTCCATAGCAATAGATTTTGGTGTATAATTTATTTTAATTTACTCGTTTGATCATTTCTGTTGTTGGGACTGCCTCTAACAGCGAACTCTAGGAAATCAGATTCTAAAGTTGGTGTGAAACTTTGTTAAGAATATGTGTAACAGAGAAAGAAAGTGGGGAAAAAGAACGAAACAAAACCTGGCAAGTGAGAGAAAATCACTTACTTAGTGAAGACAAAAGGGTTAAAAGCTGCCCACTTATGCAGAGCTTTAGAATTCAAAAGTGTATATATAGTTATATTATTTAGAGCTGACTAAACCTTATTAAAAGCAGCTCTGGTAGCGTATTGGTTACGAATCGGGCTGCGAACTGCAAGGTCAGCAGTTCGAAACTACCAGCTGTTCCGCGGGAGAAAGATGAGGCTTTCTGTTCCCATAAAGATTTACAGCCTCGGAAACCCTGTACAGGGTCGCTATGAGTCGGAGCCCACTCCATGGCACATAACAACAACAACAAACCTTATTAGGCAGGAAAATAATGCCTATGATTTACATTTTATTGATGAAGAATATAAGACCAATAAAGATTAAGCTAATAAATGCTGGATGTGTGACTAACCAAATTCCCAAAGCTAAACCTATTACCTTCAAGTCAACTCTGACTCATAGTGATTCTTTAGGACAGAGCAGAACTGTTTCACAGGGTTTCCAAAACAGTAAATCATTATGGGAGCAGACAGTTGGTGGGTTTGAACCTCTGACCTTATGTTTAGCAGTCCAATGCTAATTCACTGCATCACTAGGGCTCCTGGTTTGTGACTGGAATTCAAAACTTCTAACCTTTAATTCTGAACTTCTCCTAATACATATCCTCAGGACAGAGAGCCTGTGATAGGTTTAATGGCAATCATGATGTAAGTAAAAGGTTCAATTGTTATTGTTAGGTGCCATTGAGTCAGTTCTGATTCATAGAAAACCTTATGCACAGAAGAAGGAAACACTGCCAGGTCCTGGGCTAACCACACTGTGTCAATCCATCTCATTGGGGGTCTTCTTTTTATTGTTGACACTTCACTTTACCATGATGTCCTTTGAGAGACAAAATTTTGACAACCTTGCTTCTAAGGAGAATTCTGACTCCTTCCAATATAGATAAGTTTGTTCTGTTAACAGTCCATAATGCTTTTAATATTCTTCTCCAGCACCTTTACTCAAATGCATCAATTCTTCAACAGTCTTCCTTATTCGTTGTTCAACTTGCACATGCATGTGTGGCTATTATTGGCTTGGGTCAGGCACACCTTAGTCCACAAACTGACATCTTTGTTCTTGAACACTTTAAAGAGGTCTTGTGCAGCAGATTTTCCTAATGCAATATATGGTCTGATTTCTCTGAGTATTGTGGATTCAAACAAAATGAAGTTTTTGACAACTTCAATCTTTTCTCTATTTATCATGACGCTATTTTTGTTTTTTACATTAAAGATTTTTGTTTTTCTTTACATTAAGGTGTAACCCATATTGAAGGCTGTGGTCTAAGATCTTCACCAGTAAGTAGCAGTTAAGTATTTTAAGTCCTTTTCATTTTCAGCAAGCAAGGTTGTATCTTTTGCATATCACAGGTTGTTAACGAGTCTTCCTCCAATCCAGCTTCAGAGATTATTTGCTAAGCATACAGATTGACTAAGTGTGGTAAAATAATACAATCTAAGTGCACACCTTCTGAATTTTAAACCATTCAGTGTCCCCTTGTTCTGTATGAACAACTGTTTCTTGATCTATGTACAGGGTCCTCATGAGCACATTCAAGTGTTCTGGAATACTCATTCTCTGCAATAATGTCCATAGCTTGTTGTTATCTACACAGTTGAAAACCTTTGCATAGTCAATAAATCACAGGTAAACATCTTTCTGCTATTCTCTGCTTTCAGCCAAGATCCATGTGATGTCAGCAATTATATCTCTCGTTCTACATCCTCATATGAATCTGGCTTGAACCTCTGGCAATTCCCTGTCAATGTACTGTAGCAACCATTTAAAAATGATCTTTGTCAAATTTTACTTGCATGTGATATTAATGATACCGATATTTTCCGTATTCCATTTAGTCACCTCTCTTTGGAATGGGCAGAAATATGGATCTTTTCCCAATATATTGGCCAAATTTCTTGACATAGATGAATCAGTGCCTCCAGTGTTGCATCAGTTTGTTGAAAGATTTCAATCTGTAGTCCATCAATCCTGGAGCCCTATTCCTTGCCAGTGCCTTCAGTGCACCTTGAACTTCTTCCTTCAGTACTACTGGCTCTTGATCATACACTACCTTTTGAAATGGTTTAACATTGAAAAGGCTCAGTGGGTTGTTTAAATTTGAAATGGCATTCAAGTCTAGCTTCCTCATATAGCTAGTACATGAAACCACTTTCTAGCTTTTTAAAAATCATATGAGTTCATATATTTATTTATTTATACTCATAATATTTAAATGTGATGAGTAATATACCTAATGTCACTTTCTTAGAACAGAAGAAGTCATATACTGTACTTAGTTAAGTAATGCTATTGTTGCACACCATGGAATAGATTCTGACTTACAGTTACCCTATAAGACAGGGTAGAGCTGTCCCATAGGATTTTCGAGCAATTGCTGGATCTTTCCCTGTTCCCCCAATCAAAGCTTCTGTCAGGTTTGAACCACCAACCTTTCAGTTAGCAGTTGAACTCTTAAACAGTGTACCATCCGAGCTCCTTAGTCAAAGAATCAAACCCCAAAGAATATAGAATTATAGAACTCCACTGGAAGAGGGAAAGAATGAAAACAAAAGAAAAAAAATTGAAAGGAAAACAGACCCAGCTTTAAAGAAAAGAATAAGCCCAAAGAAGAACTCATCTTCAAACTTCAAACTTTAAGGCAGTAGTTCTCAAAGTTTAGTGGATCATTTAATGAAAGTACAGAAGTTGACCCTCCTGGATGTGATTCTGTTCTAAGGAGTAGAGCAGCTTCTGCATATTAAACACATATCCCATGTGATTCTTGTGCCCAGAAAAGTTTGAGATCCACTCTCTTAAAGAATATTCATCCTATTTCAGATTTAGTAAAGAATAACAAAGATAAGGTAAAAATATAAAATTCAAAGTCTGGGGGAATAAATCAATTAATATTTTTAGTAAAATGTTAGAACTGGTAATGATTGGATTTTTTTTTTAAAAAAGTTATTGTTAGATGCCATTGAGTATATAGGAGCACTATAGGAGAATATTAATTTCATTGGATCTTTCCTTGAAAGGGAATTCAAGATTTCAATTCATTTTCTCATGTATAAATAGGTTAGGATAGGAAATGGGTTTTCAGTACAATTAAGTCAGCCCTCAGAGTTTACAGCTCATGCAAGCTCAGAAAGAAACAAACTGAATGGTTGAACTTACTTGTGCATTTTGACAATAAGGACTCTGAAGCTCTGCTCTGCAGAAGCCCAGGACAGGAAAAGCAGGCCTGCCGCACGTCTGGATGGAAATGAAGGATCACAGCTGTACCGGAAAGCTTTTTACTACTATCAATCCCTCATTTAAATCAGTGTTAGAATTATTCTTTAAATTACTTGTTTTGGGGAAAAAAATGTATCTGCTTCACAAGTCACTTTCAGAAAATGTCTTGTAGTACAATGAAGATAAATGCAATGCACCATATAGCTGCCAGCTACTACGTTTAGTAATCTAATGCTGCAGTGTTCAAAAAACTAAAACCCAGAGGTTATAAGGTGATGGATACTGTGTAAGTGGTTTTGGGATTTTGTTATTAGAAACATAGCAAGAGAAATCATGAGAAGAATTGTTTCCCTAAGTCTACTGCTTCAAAATTCACTGGAGACTGTTTCTAATATAAAAAATATGAGAAGATCCAGAAGAATAAAGGTCACACAGACAGGCAATAACAATGACCATGCTAACCTTACATCCCATATGTAAATCTTTTGAAATCATTAAATAGTCATCTCTATAGACACAGATAAATAGTCCCACACATAACATTTCCCTTTGTTGCCTCTGCGAACAAGAAAGCAACCTAAAGGACCTATGACTTGTAAGGCCTAAAGCAGGAAAAGATGGGTTTAGAAAGATATAGGTAAGTGAGAAGTACTACAGGGCAATTGTCATGGTGGAGCTGAAAGTTTGTAATAGGAGACTTCAAGAGCAGATAATGTTTTTGAATAGTATTATGATGAGATGAGAACTTTCAGTACTATTAACAGCAAGGAAGAATAAATTAGTCCAGTCTGAAAGACAGGATTAATCACACAGAAAAACACGCACACATTTATTGTGTCCTGGAATTTTCATGCATGCATTTTTCATGCCAAGTATCTCATTTGTAAGGTAAGGAAACTAAGGCCCAAAGAGAATAATTCTCTATTCAAAGCCAAATGACTAGAGGTTTGCAAGGCTAAAATCAAAATATGGCATGGCTGATATGACTTTCCCACTATATCTAATTATCTAATCCATGATTAATCCACCATAGCACATCTTTTGCATAGGGCCTAAGAATTTCATGGTATGGGGGGAAAAACACTTAATTGGTCAAGGATTTGTGAAATGTTTTTCCTTTTCCTTAGATGAAATATATCCTTGGGTACAGACTGTTAAGAAAGTGAACCAAAGACTTTAAAGTAAAAGGTAAGTAGTAATAACTGCATTCCATAATAAATTATATTCTAGTATTTATTGTGGAATTGGAGAAAATGACAGAATATGGCATGTACATTGAGAACATTTCTATATTTCAGTTCTACCTAATACAGCTTATTTATTACATTCCTTGTAAAACTGGATCACTGTCTCCTATTATTCTAGATAGATCCTGATTTTAAAACACAAAAAAATTAAAAAAAAAAAAAAATCTACTTAGGCTTAACACAGAGTCAAGGCCCACTCAGCCATGCCAATTGTCTTCAGGGTAGGTACAAATAATCCTTGGTTTTTGTTACCCTCAATTTTATTACCTGTGTGCACGCTAATCCTCCCAAATGAGACCTAGACACTGTGAAACTGAAGTGAAAGACATTGCTGTGTGTTTACAATAAGCCATGTGTGGAGTCAGCCCTTTCCTCTATTTTCAGCACAGGGTGCGTGCGCCTTTATTTAATCAAATGATCCAAGAGACACTACAAAGAAGAGATAATGACAGCCTAGAAGGCCTGTTTTGTGCTGCAAAGCCTGGAGCGTAGAGCAATTATGAGCTCAATCCTAGGCATAGTCAGGCTCTATCTTTTCCTTTTCCTACTGAGTTTATTCCAGTGAATTGCACAGGATGATGAAGTCCAACAAGTAGATTTGTTCTGTAGTCCATCCATCCTCTCAAAGCAGGATTGCCTTCACAGACAACCCTCCCAGTGCTTTGTCCAGCCTAGTTTGAAGTGTCTCATCTAATAATAAAGATTCGATCCCTTTTTTCTTAGAAGATGATTCACTGGCACTATAATCCTTACAGTAATTCCCTTGATTTTTATCCTTCAACTTCCTTTCTTATTTCGATTGCTTCTTGATGCAATATATGGTGCCAGGAAGGTATTTATGCTTACTTAAAGATTTTTGAACTCTCCAATCTTAACTACAACCAACAATCCTTAAGTCACGGTTTTAGCTCAAAATATGAGGATAAGTCAAAAAGCAATGCTACAAAACCATAGAAACCTTTATCCAACAAAAATATAAAAACGTGAAGCTAGTATTGCTTGACATGTCCTCCATCTATATTTATACACTTCTGAAGGTGGTGTTTCCATCTTTTAAACTCTTCACCAATGAATTATATGCTCTTCAATTTACACTATTCCAAAAAGGCATTTTGGGCACCCTGGAGGGACTCAAATCATAATCCTTTTCAATGTTCCCAGAGTTTGGGAATCAAGAAGTCTGAAGGTGAAAGAACAATGCTATAGACTGGATAAGGTATGTTTTCTCAATGAAATTCTCATAGGACATCCCTTGATACCCTCAAAGAATGAACAGGTGCTTTGTTGTGATGGAAAAAAAAAATCCCTTGGCGCAACTTTCCTGGCCTTTTTCTCATCAATGCAATTTTTCATTTTCTCAAACTGTATTTCTACAAATCATCTGTAATTTTCCTGTCCTGAAAGAAAATCTATCAAGATTACCCCTTTGGAATCTCAAAACATAGTCACCTTCTAAGCTGACTGCTCTGCTTTGAATTTGATTGGAACAGTAGATCACCTTTTTTTGAGGGCACCCTAATAAGATGAAGACCATTGTAGTACTGAGAGAACGTCTCTTCAGCTGTCTGCTGATCATGAGGACATGATTAAATAAGTTTTCTCTGGAATAAGTCTGTGCATGTGTGAACTGAAGATATATGAGTTATTCAGCATGTGGCTTCGGCATAGATCAAGTACATTTTACAAAGCTAATAACTCTTTTTCACTGTCAGGAGATGCTCTGACATCACTTTTGAGTTCTCCTGTATTCTTCTCTGCCATTCATATTATGATCCCTTTTCCCCTTTTTATATGAGTCATTTTGGCATAGCTCAGTATCCTCCACTTTAAAAATATTAAAATTCCTCTTTAGCACATTACGACGTTCTCATAAAATGGTTTATTCCATTAACTCCTAGTCATCAGAATCTGGAAGTCCATTCAAAAGACATAAGTGGGAAGAAACCTAAAGAGGTTAAATATGTGAACAAATTGCATAAAGTTATCACCTTTCAATTGGAAGTTACATTATTTAATGAAATATTGATTCAATTAGAGTAGTTTAATTTATATCACATAATGGCTTTTATGATAAACATTGTAATTTCTATATGCATGACTTCAGGCTTTGTATCCTAAATATATGGTGTTCTGATGTATTATAGATGTTACGCTTTTGCAACACTAGAATATTCCTGTGTCACTTTATTCTTTTCTTTTAATTTTGATGTGTTGTAGGTGTTATGCTTTTTGTAACACTAGAATATTCCTGTGGCACTTTATTCTTTTCTGTTTAAATCTCAAAGCATTAGATTCTCTCTGAATCACTTGGGTTTTCTATATATGTCTGAAATTTTAATATGCATCTTCGATGAAAGTTTGTCAAATACCAGAATTGCTTGGTTAAGAATAATGGCATCAGTTATCAGAGTGTTCTTTGAATGTAAATATGAAAGGTCATACTCTCTAAATAAAGTAGCTTTGGTGACTGACTTTCTGATTTTGTAAATGGGATACCAAGCACAGCAACCTCATGACCCTCAAACACATCCATTCATAAGGAGTTGCTAAGGGAAAGGCCATAATGAAAGAGATACTTAAAAGTGTGCCAATCATAATAAACTATGGGTACAGTTCTATGTACAAACAGTGTCACTATTCATCATCAACCCAGAGAAACTCAACTGTTTTCAGTCTTTACTAAAACATTTGTTTCTATAACAGAGAAAATATATTGTTTCTGATTATACCACCTGGGCAATGATATAATTTCTCTAGGCCTTAGTTTCCTCATTGGTAAAATAAATGACTCCTAAAAGTTCTACCTTTGTGATTCAATTAGTTTGTCACTTACCACATACCCAGAAAAAGACATTAGTACCTTGGATAATAAAAAGTTATATCTATAAATTGAGTATTTGTTATTAAAAAATCAATCAGGTCAAGAGTTTGAGAAAAGTTAATAAAGAATACTTAAGGATGAATACAGTCTCATGGACAATACTAAGTGGAAGACACGTTTAGTAGCAGCAAAGTAGAAAGAACATTGAAACATAAGTCATTTGAAAGAGAAATCTTTAAAAAAAAAAATTCACGATGGAGTTGGTCTTATTGGTAAATCTTCCTTCACAATAAAATCTACACATTCACAGCACACTGAACAAACTCAAACTCGAGTGGAAAACAGAACACCCCTGGTTTCCACACTCTTGGAAAATGAGTGAACAATATAAATTTACTGTATTAGTAAGTCAGAAAAAAACCTGAGAAATGGTTTTTGCAAAAAGCTATTTTCAATTTAAGGTCATGGAACAATTCAAAAGTAGTCAGTCATCCTATGTGTTCTTGGACTGAGCATAAACATATAGGAAGAAACATTATTATTATTTCAGCAAATATACAGAAGAACTTCAGTGAAGGCAGCAAAATAACAGACATAAAGGAATGAACATGCTATGTTGTTGTTGCTGGATGCTGTTTTTGACTTAGAGAGATACCATGTGACTGAGTAGAACTGCACATAATTTTATGTAAGAAGATTGCCACCTCTTTCTCCTGAGGAGCCTGGAGCAGCCTGGGTAGGTTTGAACAGCCAATCTTTTAGTTAATAGGCAAGTGCTAAACCATTTGCACAAATAGGAATCCTATAAAATAAGTTTACAACAAGAAAAGGCTGACTCCTTTCTTTGCAAAATGGCAGAGGGAGGTAACGAATCGATTTGGTGTAATCTGGTACCTACCAGTCTGGTTAAGAGACATTGTAACAAATCTTAAAATTCTTAAATGCAAGGATAGTTTTCAGTCATGAGCAGTTTAAGAGGCAAAAAAAGAAAATGACAAAGTCATAAGAATAGAGAATTTTTACTGCAATGTCTACAGCTAGACAATTGCATACCACATGTTAGTTTTCAAGGAAAGAAGGAAAGTCTGAAAGACAAAGTTGTGAGTGCATTAGTAACAGAGCTGCACATAATGCAAAATTGTAGCAGAGAAAAACGGTTGGCAGAAGTCACTACGTATAAGCCTTGAAAGGGTAAATACATGGCAATGACATTTAAGCAAATTTTGTATGGGCTGTTCCTATTCATGAATACATTAAATCAAAAGTGGAAAAGTTGTTTTCTAATTCACAATTTTTTCATTTCATAGAAAGAATATCGATTATATAATATATGTATACTCTAAAATCATTATGTCATTTTTTGCTGCTATGTACTGTTGAGTCAATTCCAACTCATAGTGACCTTATATAAGGTTTTCCGGTGTATTTGAAAAGCCAACCTTGCAATTAACAATCTAGTGCTTATCCTACAGTGTGACACCAGGACTCCAAAATTACTATAGGAAAAAAATAAATTTTTCTCAAACAGAAAGAACAAGGAAAAAGATGAAAAACAACAACAAACATCTTACAAGAGTGGATGAAAAAGAACCGTCAGAAAGGCCCTGAATGTATATTATATAGCTTATTTATCTCAGAATTCGGGATAAACATGGTTCCACAAAGAACACATATTAGAGTAATGTATTAACTATGTGAAGTTCTTAATTTTTACAGATGGATAAATAAGTCAATCACCCAGGTGATTTAGAATGAAAAGTTAATAAAGAAGGTGCATGATTATAACTGAGAACCTATTTTTAAACGTGAATTTCTTAATTCACATTTAACTTTCAAAATTGTCATGTAGAAGCAAAAATTAAGAATACCAATATAAAGGATTTAAACTTTACCCTCCAAAAGAAAGACTTCACAGAGAAATAAGATCCAACCACTTCATTTTCTGAGAATTCCTAAAAACAAACAAATAAGTAGCTAAAATTTTTGATGCTTTTGAAAATACTGAATTAACCAAACAAAATAAAAAAAAAATTCAAAATTTCAAAAGTCATATATCCTAAAGATTCTTTGACGATTTATATACGATACACTTTCTTCCCTTGAATAGATTAAAGTTTTTGTGTTATTCTTTATATCAATGTTATTAAAGTTTAGAGAAAATTACTCTGTAAATTTAAAAACAGGTTTAACTTACCTTGATATTTTTAATTGTTCATTACAATATCTGAAGTTTAATATTCTATTTATAATGTAGAACTGTTTAAACATATCTTAAAATTTTGAAATAAAATGGATAGTATCTTCTCCTTTTAATAAAACAATTTGAAACCATAGAACTTCAAAGCATTTTTAAGGCATGAGCAGAAAGTTCAGTTATAAATATGCACCTAGTTAAATTTGGTTTAATTCTTATAAAATTTTTATCATTTTATGATAATATAATGTTATATATGTGATATAATATAGTACAATATGAAATAACCTTATATAATATTCTTTAATATTTCAGCTCCTTTCGCCCAAATAATTTTTACAAGCAACAAATACTGAGAAACATGGCTATTGGACTGAAACACAGCAACAGATTCAGGTTGCCTATTTTATCGCTTAATTCTCAGCCCTTCATAAAGTGAAACAAATTCAAATTTGGGAAATAAAAAATATGGTTACCCATCTAAAAAATAATATTTAAATTAAACAATTCTTTTAATGTTTTGTATTCTGTCTACAGGTATCAGTTATAGGACACTGATGACATTTATAGAAAAGTATCAATCTTTTACATTGTAATAAAAAAAAGTAGTTTTGTAGCTTAATTTGATTATTCCATAATTCTGTATTAGCAACTAAGATTGTAGTGAATCAACACCTCAGATTATGCCTAATGCAGAGTAGGTGATTAATAAATATTTACTGATTGGCTATTAGTTACTCAGAGTGGCATATGGTTAGGGACACATATTCCTTCCAAACCTGATTATCACAGAACATATAAAAATTGTTAAAAACATTAAAAATTTATAATGAGCACCCTAATTTAGGGTGTTCTGCAATGATAACAAGAAGCTCTGGTAGCATAGTGGTTAAGAATTGGGCTGCTAACCTCAGGGTCAGCAGTTCGAAACTACCAGCTGTTCCGTGGGAGAAAGATGAGGCTTTCTGCTCTTGTACAGACTGACAGCCTCGGAAACCCTGTACGGGGTCGCTATGAGTCGGAACCAACTCCAAGGCACATAACCAACTCCAAGGCACATAACCAACTCCAAGGCACATAACCAACTCCAAGGCACATAACCACCACCGCAACAATGAGAATTTAAGTTTAGAACCAGTATTATACTAGAGACCATCATTGGGCCTTTTATATGAAAATATAGAGCCATTTGAATTTTTTTTTTTTTTGGTAAGTTACTCATATTAGGTTCTAACTAATGTTAGAAGTGGTCAGAAGAGTCTTCAATTTGACCATCATTATAAATTATAATCCATTCACATTTATACCAATGGTTTTGAGCTGCCACAAATTAAATTTTGTCATGTCAATTCTAAAAAAAATTTTTAAAAGTACATTTACATTTGAACACTGAGGCACAAAACTTAGATGGGATGACTGAAGCTTTTTTTTTTTTTTAATGCTAAATTAACTTCTAATTCAAAGAATCTCTTTTTATCATTTAGAAAAGATGCGATGCATGTTATCTTTTTGTTATTAATTTTCCTTTATTTTATTTTGACCTTTTTCTAATTAAGATGTGGAACTTAAAAATTATTATAATTTAAAAGTAATTACTTAAAATTTCCTTACACAAATGATTGCTGAGAGTCAATAATAAATGTTATATACCAAACAGGGAATTTTATCTTAATGTAAAATGTGTTAAGGCAATTCTAATGGATATGAAAATCTTAGTTTTAGATCCTGGAAAAGTCATATCTTAAATCATAATTGTAACTATTTAGTTACACTTTAACATCAATCAAATAAGAGGAAAGAGCCCATTTGAAATGTTAAAATTATAAAGTAACAGCAAAAACAAACAGAATTAAAAAGGCATCAAATAGATAAAGGAAAATTATCACAATTATTCTGAATAATTATTTTTTCAACTCTTTCTACTGAGATTTGTAATTTATTAAAGTAGCAAGAGTTATTGGTAATATCTTGATTTCTCTTTTTGCCTTCAAAAAACAACACACATTTATAAAATGTCTTCTCAATTATAAAATAATCTGACAACCAGATTTTAGATTAAAAAAAATTTAGAATATATACAATCTACCTCAGAGAAATAAAACTAAAGTACAGCTCATTGTCTAACAAATTACTATAATGCTGTTATTTCAGCTTCCAGGTGTGGTGCTGTAGGATCAGCCCCAGAATGGAACAAGGTTAGCAGTTCAAACCCACCAGCTATTCCTCGGAAACCCATACCAGGTCACTAGGAGACAGAACTAACTCGATGGATTTAACAACAACATTATAAAATTTAAAAAATTCCTGGCTTTGTGCTATAAGATAAGCACTGGACTTCAAGCCACAAGGTCAGAAGTTCAAACCTACCAGCTGCTCCTCAAAAACCCTGTACAGGGTCACTGAGTCAGAATTAACTCAATGGCACTTAACAGCAAGAATAATATATGAAATAAATCATAGAAATCATCAAGGCCTTGGTGATCAGATAAAGCAGGATTAATCACTAAACATTTACTGAAAGGGGTATTTTCTTACTGGCTTTAAAAATAATGTACCTTATAATTCAGTAGTTCTTCCACATTCAAGCTATTCATAATAGATTTGTAATCATGAAACCTACATTCAGCTAGTTTTCCTGATTACACAAGCTTGCTTTCATAGGTGTGCAATTTCCTTTTATCAAATACCTTTTTGACATTTAGAAAGTTAACAAAACCCAAATACTTAAGTAAAAAAATGTACATAGATTCTCTTGGTCATACTTCAAGGACTGCAATCATAAAACAGTCTCATTTCCCAGAGGACCTGTCCAGTTACAGAAGCTTGATTTGTCTTTTATTTTTTAGTTACTTCACCCCTTAAATCTTGTGTGAGTATACACGTGTATGTGTACTCATTGTGTGTACTTAGGGTGCTTTAAAACCAATAAGTAATTGTTCTTCCAGCTGAATTAAAATTGACTACAAAAATACTAATTTTGTAAAAAATTAAGAGTCCATATAATCTGCCAACCAGCAGTGTCTCCATTATTCTGGTACCAATTGACATGAGTTCGCTTTCTTTGATTGGTTCAGTTGGTGCACAAGATAACACACACTAACAGTGTGACGGCCAATCAGTGACTACAAATTTAAATATTTTAGACCTAGCTGACAGGTGTCATGGAAACCATCCTCTGTGTGAGATTACATTTTTGTTCTTTCACTTTGTACTAACTCATCCAGATTTGCTCTCAGAAGGTCCTACAACTCTTAAACATTTCAACAAGAGCAGTCAAACAAATGCAATGTCATTTGTTACAGCAAGTCCCTGCAATGATGAATCAGAATGCATAAAAATGAATGATATTTTATATGTGTGGGGAAATATTGTCAAAACAGCCAGAAAAAAAATCACCTCAATATAAAATTTAATTACTACTCCATGTATCATGTGGAGGTAATCAAATATTTATTGGCATTATGATACTATCTCTGATTCACATAAACTTTCTACAGATTTCAGTAGTTTGCTTAACCAGGGTCAAAATATACTTCTTTATAGGAACAATTCTCAAGCCCTGGTGGAAATGAAGCCTTAGTCGTGTAGTGGGTTAAGCATTGGGCTACTAAACTCAAGGTAGGTTCAAATTCATCAACTGCTCTACTCCCATAAAGATTTACAATCTCAGAAACACTAAGAAGCGGTTCTACTCTGTCCTGTAGGATCACTGTGAGTGTCTAAAACTAGAACAATAAGAATCTCCCTGGAATTCACTCAGTGGCAGTGAGCTTGTTGTTTTTTGTTTTATTCGCTTCCTATTCATTGCTGCAATCTGAAATCCCAGAAATCTGTTAGGAGGTTGAATTAATAGCATTTCTAAGTAACACAATACATAGAAATGGCAGTAAGGAATTTAAAAAACTCATACTTTCATGCTTCCTTCAAATACGTGTCTCTTTTTTGTCAAAGACATATGCATAACAATTCTACATGAGACACCGAAAACAAAGCAAAATAAAACACATTTGCTACTCATGGTTGAGAGAGTCTGTGGACAATGTTTTCATTTGGCAGTTTGTAGAAAGCATTTATTAATTATCAGGATATAAGGTCTTAGTAAAAAAGGTCTGATAATTGTGAAATAATGACTTTTTAAATGATGTCTGACTGACTTATGAGATAGTTAAAAATGTGTTAATCTGTTTCTCAACTGTTACTCAAATTAAAGCACTTAGTGGGTTCCACTGATGCACTTTGTGTCATCCGAGGTGTCAGGTTGAACCGTGCCCTGCAGACTTACAGAGTTGAAAGTGTTCTTCAGTTTAAATTAACAATATCCTTGCCAAAAGCCTTATTAAAAATTGCTCCACTCAACCAATGAATAAAATGTTTCAGGGTTCATTAAAATTAGGCTAAGTGATTATAATAAAATCTTTACTAAAAAGATGTACTACTGAAAAAAAAAAAAGAAGACATCAAGTAACAGAAGATATGTTAATGAGACATTATCATGGCAATCTATATTGTATTATTCAAAGAATGAATTTTCTTTAAAAAAAAGCTACACTGTTATTGTTGAGGATATGAATTATAACTTGTATATTTTTAAATTATCATAGTACTTATTTCTCATATGGTTGAAACAGTTTATTGAAAGCACATAAGATTGTTATTATCTTACCCACTGATAATCTCATTCTTCCAGGTTAAATGTACAGGTATATTATGTAATATAAAACCATTACTGCTTACCTCCTCTTAGACTCAATTATTTGATCATTTTTTCCAGTTTTGGTTTGACACTACAAAATTTATTCACAAAATGCATATACATCTTCTCTTTTGAGCTCATGAGATTTTCTTGATGAATAATTTAACCTTAGAATAAATTATCAATGATAAGCTTCTTCTAAGGAATAAGATATTATAATCACTCAAAGCATTATCACATTTTTGCCATACAGAGTTTTGTCACATAAGTGTAACTCTTTGACTGTGATAATTATCTAGTTGCTCAAGTTTAGGGGAGACATTGGTCCCTTTTTTCTTGAAATACCATTCTTCTTTAACACCTGTGTGTGGGTCAAAATTTAAAATGTACACAATAGAACGTCTGATTGTGCAAGAGCAGAATCAGTGCTTTAAAGGTTGTTTCCACTCGCAGAAGAGAAAATACCTTGGAATTCCGTTTTATTTACTGGTTTACACACCCTTCAAATATAGTACAAATATATGTTTTACACATTCTTGCTTTTCAGTGCTAAGTTTAAGTGTACCATTTTCCTACTTGCTATTATGTAGATAACATATGTACTTCAAATAATATATAAATCAACCCTGGACAGCAATTATGATACCTGGTCAGCAAGCTGGCTATTTGTCTTTTGACTTCAACAGTAAAAACAACCCCATATTATGTGAGTGCCCCAAATAATCAGATTTCACTAGAAAGAACCTATTATAGGCAAAAAGTGGTACTGAAAATAAGAACTCTTATCACAGAAAGTCAAGGTGACGAAAATGATGGTCAGGTATTTAAGTACATGTCATGAGCTAATCTCCTTTGTATAGAAAGGAGCTCTGGTAGCGTAGTGGTTACGAATCGGGCTATGAACCGCAAGGTCAACAGTTCGAAACTACCAGCTGCTCCGCGGGAGAAAGATGAGGCTTTCTGCTCCCGTAAAGATTTACAGCCTCGGAAACCCTGTATACGGTCGCTATGGGTCGGAACCGACTCGACGGCACTTAACAACAACAACAGAGAGGAGATGGTACACCCATCTCCAAAATAACAATGTAAATTTTGTTTTCTTGACTCTGTGAATATATCGGATCTAAAAGAAGTCAATCAAAGGAAGAAAAACTGCATACTGTAGAGAAACACTTAACAACAGTATCTGGAAACATTAAATCTTTGCTTCAAAGCTTGTTATTTGTTGCCTTCAGCCTGGCCCTTTGACTCATGGTGAATCCATGCATAGCATATCAAAATGCTGCCTGTCCCGAGCCATAACTGTGATAGATAAGACTGTTGGGATCCACAGGGTTTTCATTGGCTGATTTTAGGGAGTAGCCTAGCAGCCAGGCTTTTCTTCCTAGGAAGTCTTAGTTTAGAAGCTCTGACCAACATCTGTTTAGCATCGTACCAACACACAAACCCCCAGTGACAAATGCATGGTGATTTGACAATAAAATAGATTAACTGGGAATCAAACCTGAGTGTCTTACATAAAGAGCAAACATTCTTCCAGTGAACCACCACTGTCCCACTACAAAGTTGAAGGCTCCCAAATCAGATGTATTTATCAATGGTGTTCAAAGATAGGCTGCATGACAAATCCCTGGTAAGAAATCTTGAATAGCACAAGTGGAATGTGGGACCTTATCCAGAGAAGTTGCTGGAGAAGGATGTCATGCTGGGTAAGGTGGAGGGTCAGAGAAAAAGAGGAAGACCCCTAACGAGATGGATTGGCCAGGTGGCATCATTGATGGACTCAAGTGTGGCAGCGGTAGTGAGGTTGGCCCAGGATCGGACATTGTTTCGTTCTGCTGTGCATGGGGTTGCTATCAGTCGGTTCCGATTCGATGGCACCTGACAATAACAACAACATGGAGAAGGGGAGCAGCTGAGGACTCTAGGTTCATGGAAAGAGAGGGACTGAGAGCTGGTGGTCAGGAGGCAGACTTGTAGAATGTGCCCTTTGGTGGTGCAAATTATTATATATGCCTGAGTGTCTTTTTTTTTTTTTAAGCGCTAAAATGAATAGAGAGAAATATTGCTAACTGATGGTACGTGGAGGGGATTATAATCATTGTAATGAAACAAAATATATTATTTCTTGAATGTAAAACTGATGATCTGCCCTGTAAACTTCCACTCAATTCACAATAAAAAACTTTAAAAAAAAAAGAAATCTCTTGCCCACAAGTTGATTCCAAAGTAGAAAATAATCTGTGTTTATTTGGAAAAACTTGACTTGAGCATAGCTAAAAATCAAATATGGAATACAGTTGTTTCAAACATAATGCAAATAAATTACACTACCTTTCCACAAATAAAAAAGCCTTCCTAACTCAGGAATTTTTAAGAGGAAGACTGAAATAATTAGAAAAAAGGTGGATTGGACAAAACAGTAACATAGTAAAACTTATAAAATTTATATTCACTTATCTTCCTTAGTTTCCCAGGAAACCTGATTTCCTAAATGATCAGCCTTTTCCTTTCTGTCCCTTCAGAACAAAAACACCAGGTTCATCTGGTGGTCTTGTCAAATGGATGGTGGAATAGGTAGTGATTGAAATCGCAAACTTTTGCTGGGTTTGAATTTAACATTCATAATCCTCAGTGAATTCTAACCTTTCAAAACCTATTTTTAAGTTAATGTTATGGCATAATCTATACAGTATTTGTTATATGGTAAATGGAATTATGTTACTTTTCAGCATTTAGCATAAATATTTAATAATATTTTCTAAAGGTAAGTTTTAAAACAGTGATTGACATGTAGATTTATTCATTTTGGATGGATGTTAACACAATATAATGTTACTTTAACTTGTCACTTCTAAAAGACACCAACTAAATGAAGAAAAACTCCATGGTGGAGAGAAAATTTAACATGATCTGATGATGCTTAAGTGTTTGCTACAAAGTTTGTTGTTGTTATGTGCCATGGAGTCAGTTCCGACTCATAGAGACCCTGTACAGGGTTTCCGAGGCTGCAAATCTGTACGGGAGCAGAAAGCCTCATCTTGCTCCAGCAGAACAGCTGGTAATTTAGAACTGCTGACCTTGTGGTTCGCAGCCCAATTCATAACCGCTACGCTACCAGAGTTCCTTTTATTACAAAGTTTAAGCCTCTTGAAATCTTGAAAAGACTCTTAGCTCCCCTGACTAGGGTTTCCGAGGAGCAGCTGGTGGGTTTGAACTGCCGACTTTGTGGTTAGCAGTCCAGTGCTTATCCTACAGCACCACACCAGTAGTCCTACAATGAAGATATATTTTTACATTAAAACTTTCAAACACAGAACTCTGAGTAAAGAAAGATCTAGTTGGCTAATAGCAACAATCTTCTTCCCCTTTCTTGAGAATAAATTTTAAGCCATATCTACTCCAAAAAACTTCCAACCTGTAAAAGCTACCTTTTGCATTTTAATCATGTGTTAACTTTAAAGAATATATTTATCAGAAAGATAACTTCCATGTCCATTTGCTAGGATAATAAAATAAACTAACTTTCTTCATGTAACTGTACTTTACTTATATATTCATAGTTTCCAAGAATCTCTTCCTTACATTAGCAGAGAGATATAATTCTCTTGAAAGATGAGGCATTCTGCTCCCGTAAAGATTTACAGCCTCGGAAACCCTGTGCA
>NW_006408629.1:6062111-6077430 GCF_000296735.1 Chrysochloris asiatica
TTATTCAACATGACAATACATTTGCTCATTCTCTACATATTTGAAGGTTGCAAGGACTGTCTTACAAGCATTTCACTGGGAAACCTTATGGCCCTGATTTTGCCCCATCAGGCATCTTTTTATACCCCAAACTGAAAGAACATTTCAAAAGAACAAGATTTGAGTCCCTTGAAGATGTCAAATTTGATCGGATGTAAATTGAAGAGCTTAGAAAATTTTGGGGGGAAATCTTATAGGGATGAAACCACCACATTCAGAAGTGTACAGATTTAGATGGAAGATATGTAGAGAAACAATAGCTTCACATTCTGATATTTTTGCTTAATAAGGGGTTTTATGATTTAGTAGCAATACTTTTTTTACTTTCCCTCATATAATATGCATATACCATAATATGTAATATATATTATATATAATCCTTTTCACTTGAGACTTATATAGTGACCATTTGTGTTCTATACTCCTTAGTCTATTCTTGAAATATCACCGTAGTTCCCATTCCTACTCAAATCCATAAATGATTTTTCTTTTTCTTACTTTCAAAATCTGAATTTAGACACATAAAGCAACTGTGGAAGTTCCCAAATAAACACAGTTATTATACAGTTGATCCCATGTGGGATACTAGGTATAGAATGGAAGTAACAGCATTATTCTATTTTTTTTGTATGGAAGATGGTCAATTTTTCAGAATTAAGTCACTTTTTTTTATGCTACTATGCTATCTACATCATACTAAAAGAATATCTATGCTATATTAATATAAATGATCTCCAGTTTTGCTGTATCTTCAATGGAAAGCTATAAAAGTGTACCAGTTTGAATGTCCAATGGATCTTGAATAATAAATATAAACTCTGATAATTTCAGATATAAAAATAGTGGAGCATAGATATTCATTATTCATTTAATTTTTTGTAGACTGAAGATTCGCTTTATTTTTACATAGTTTATTAAATAAAATTAAATGTTTTTACAAAAGAAATATTAAAAAATATTAATTAATTTTTAAATTCTACAATAAAAGGGGTAATTCCTGTTAATTAATAGTAAATACTGTGTAATAACCTGTTCTAGAATTACATTTTAACTATACCTGGAAGAAATGATATTGCTACATGTTTTGTTGTATTTTTATACAAGTATATTATACAAGTATTTTATACAAATATATTATACTATAGATACATAATGGGGAAAGTCCAATTTAATGAATTTTTAAAGTATATATACTTTTAATAAATGCATTATTTTAAGAGTACAATTGCAAAGAAAAAAAAGTAGTACAAAAATGAATAGTATAAACGTATCTTTTAAGCTTCCTGATACTTTAATCAGTAAAATACAGTGAACACAAAGTTAGAAATACTCAGCAATTTTCCTTAAAATGTTCTTCACTTAAAAAAAATGTTAAAGGAAAGTTTTAAATTGTCCTAAATTATTATGAACTAAATTACCTTTCAGTCATTAATTCTATAAGATTGTGGAGTAAATGAATAGAAAGAAATACTTGCTAAAACATATTAAAACATCATTATAATATGAAACCATTTTCTTATATAAGTAGTTTCTTAATTTACAGTAATAAAAATGGCAAAAGCAAAGAAAAACTTAAGTGATAGCATGATTCAATAAGAATGGAAAAGAAAAATTGCCATGTACCAGGGTCTAAAAAAATGAGTCACCATTAAAAAGAAATAATGACTTTTTAACTACAATTTTTGCAATATGGTTTTTACAAGTAAAATGCCTTTGATTTGTTTCTAGGTCTGTTCCAATTTCATCTTGATGATGACCTGTGTCCAAGGGTGGTGCTACCACTGAGCAAATTAAAAGTTTAGTTCATATTATTACATGTTGTGTGCTGCTGAGTCAGTTATGACTCATAATGATGATGTATAGGGTTTACAAGAGCGACTAGTGGGTGTGAACTGCCGACCTTGCTGTTACTGGGGTTAGCAGGTCCAGTGTCTATCCTACAGAGCTACACCAGGGCTCTGTATATTATATAGAAAAATTTTTATAAGACTACCCAGGATATAGTAAATTATGATAACCATAAACCTATCTCACTTCTGAGTCATTTATTTCGTGAAGTGAGAGGAGACAATGGTGGAAAAGCATTCTCATTACATGTACCCAAGATGTAGTCATATAGGGATTTTGAATTTAAAGAACTTCATATTCATACTTTCGTGAATAAAAGCATTCAGTTTTATGGCTCTTCCTCCTGTCTGGAGTGTCCCTAATCCAACAGCCTGATCATTTTATTTCTAAATTGGAGCAAAGAGATTTTCTAGACCCTGTTGTAGACATATCAGAGACCAGATGCTGAGAATGATGTTGAGAAGTGACCAGAAGTTAGCAAGAGGGTGATTTGGGTGCTACTAATCAGTGTGATTTCTATTTACTTAAAAAAGCATCACATGGAGTCCTTAAAGTCTATGGTAAAACAATATTTGAACAGTGATGAAATCCTGTGGAATAGTTTGAATAAGTATGAGAGAGGTTTGGGAAAGCAACTGAGAATTCTCAAGAAAAGCTTTACCTTACTTGATCTTTTCCAACTCTTCCTCATTAGCATTGTCTGTAAATGAAATAAAGCATTTTAATTATCTTTTCACTCAAGTACAGAATAGGGCAGCCCATTGTTTTCTAGAGGAAATGGAACACTTATTAGCTCTTTAAACAACAAAGAGTTTCCAGCAACAACTACACAAGACAAAAATGGCTTTCAAAAAACAGGTATATGTAACTAGAAGCACCTTTAACATTCAAGCAGTCTTTCTGGTGAGAGTTCACTGGTTTTATTCTTCTGTGCAAAGAAACGGGACAATATATTTGAAATAGAATAGAAATGTTGAAATATTTTAATTATTGTTCATTAAAAAAAAAAAACAAAAAAAACAAAACCGAAACACATTAAGTTTCATGATTGGCAATTTTTCCTTTTGGTGGAGGTGGAGGTGGTAGCAGTAATTTATATGCCTTTACCAGGCATGTAATAATCTTTGTTTTGGAACACATTCAAAGTTTGTTGCTTGGTGGCATCCTCAAATTGTCTCTGTTTTGAAATAATTTTTGGTTACTTCAGTGACTACAAATGTTTTTTTTACTAAAAAAGTGGTACATATTGTTGCTTGTATTAGCGGATCTTGCCTGATGTTTATCCCAAACATACAAGTGTACTTATACCATAATAAGAATTATTTGTGACCAAAAGTTTTAGTTAAGGCTAGGGAGGTTTGTGATGGATGTGCAAAATCTTTAGTATATTGCATGAAACAAATCATATAAATGCAAAGGTTTTTATTTCCTCTCATTTTTTTTGAAATGAATACTGAGGCATTAACCTTTCTGATTGACGTCTATCTCCTGTCTATCTTTCAGACAGATCAAGTAGAGGATAGGGACTAGTTGGAGAGAAAATATGGATTATAGTAATGTTTGCTTACCATATTTATATACCTAGGGAGTGTACTGGTACTTTTAAGAACTATATCTACTTCAGTAGAATTCACTCTTAAGCAGGAGTATTTTAGAAACTACCCATGGAATACAAATACACAAAGAAGAAAAAAGATTTTAATATAAGACTGTCATCTGGAAGCCAATTTTTTACTCAAACCAAGAAAATGGAATTATGTAGACGTTCTTTGCTAGGATATAAGAAAGTCACAAAATTGTAAAAAGTGTGATTACATTTCTATTTTCTCTATATAGTGGCTTTACAGGTCATATTTTAGCTATATATTTCCTGTTGCTAAGTGCCATCAGTCAGTTTTGACTCATAGCAACCATGTACAGGGGTTCTGAGGAGCAACTGGTGGACTTGACCTTTCAGTTAGCAGTCCAGTGCTTATCCTACAGCACCACATCAGAATTCAAGTATCTATATACTTCGGACATATTGTCAGGAGGGACCGGTCAATAGAGAAGGATATCATGTTTGGTAAGGTGAAGGGTCAGAGAAAAAGAGGAAGACCCCCAATGAGATGGATTAGCCAAGTGGCAGCATTGATGGACTCAAGCGTGGCAACAGTAGTGAGGTTAGCCCAGAATCGGGCAGTGTTTCGTTCTGCTGTGCATAAGGTCCCTGTGAGTCAGTACTGACTCGATGGCACCTAACAACAACAACAACATATATACCCAGCATTAAATACTGACCAAAACATACAAGAGTAGTCGATTGTATAATATTATAATAATTCCTTGATTTATTTTTTCAAATGGGCCAAGAAATTGCAAAGTGTTATTTTCAACTATTATAATAGTTAATATTTCATATGTTTTCTAAGTATTGGCGTGCAATTCACTTTGAAGGAACAAAAACCACCACTGGGTTGTGGAGATGGACATCCGTTAGATATCCATGTGATAAATATCTGCTGTTGATGTTGAATAAATCTTTGTTATGAGTACTATTATCATCACCATCATCACAGCCATTTACTCCATCATCACCAAAAGGTAATTGGAAGCCAAATACTTTTGTGATATGCTATATGGAACTGACTCCACGGCACATAACAACAACAACAATACTCACAAAAACTGTCCCTATACGAGTCAGATAATAAATGCTCCACTTTCTCAGAAAGCAGAGTTTCAAAGGACAATAACTTGTAATTCCTAACAACAATGTTTTGAGCCAAAGCAAGTTGAACAATAAAAATAAGGAGAAAAAATGGGGGGGAAGGAAAAGGAGAATCTCTTAACTCATGGTCATTTACCACCATCATCTAGCATTTAAGATTCTTGTAATATAAAATTCCATTCTATAAAGACTATATACTATGAAAAGGGGGTCTCTAGAATGTTAGAGAGAGTAGAATCTCATTCTACACTAGTCAATATACAGGAATAGTGTTGCTCAAAGTCATATCCCCAATCAGAGGTATGATAGGTCTGGCACATGTCCTGGGTGCTGCTTGAAGGGGGTGCCTCTAGGCAGTTTTTATTAACCTGATAGGCACAGTGTCTTTCCTCAAGGACAGTAGATGCAAAGGCAAAGCAATGGGGAACAGAAAGGGGAGTACTTGTCCTGGATTACAAGTCTCAAAAAGTGCCCGATGAGTCACCGCAAATACTATGAAAGGCATCTGACTGAGGCAGCTGGATAAGGGGAGAGGAGTAGAAAGGCATTTCTGTTGCTGTGTTACTGCTATCAGTGTTTATTCTTCTTGAAATTGGAAGACGAGGTAAGCACAATTTTGAGACTGTGTCTAAACGCTCACTACTCTCTTTACACCCCTGACCCTGACCTTTTGTTAAATGTCCTCCAGTTGGTTCTGATTCATAGAAACCCTGTATAGAGTTTCCAAGAAGCTGTTCATGGGGTTTGAATCACCAACCTTGCAGTTAGCAATCCAGTGCTTATCTTACAGCTCCACACCCAGCTTTGACCCTGACTTTGAACCCTGAAGGACCAGTGCTGGACTGAGAACCACAAGGTCAGTAGTTCAAACCCATCAACTGCTCCTTAAAAACCCTATATTGGGTCTGTGAGTCAGAACTGGCTTAATGGCATGCAACAACAACAAATGGAAAGCAAACAAATATAGAATCTCCCCCCACCCCTTTTTCTGTCACCGAACATTAGTTTTATAAACAGACTGTATGATATTATTTTTCAGACTGAGAAACTAATATAAACAGAAAGAGATTACACTAAATATAAATACAATTGCTTTGTCAGTTACGTGAACCAACACATCCTTTTTCGGATACAGTAGCTACCATTCTATTATTAGATTCAGTGACTCTCAAAATGGTCCTTGATTTTATAACAAAATATCTGCTAACTAGCTGAGTCATTTAAATATCACGTGTCTTTTCTATTTAGATAGTTGGGTTAAGGTTGATTCACTGAACTGGAAGCAGTAAAAAAGTAAAAAAAAAAAAAAAAGAGTACAACAGATATGCTGTTAATATTCCATAATGTTACCTTTGCTATTTGTGAGACATGTTAGAAAAGAAAGATTGTTTAGGGAATGTTAAAGATAGGAGGTAAAGCATGTTCTAGAAAAATAAGGCATGATTTTTGCTCTATGATCTTAACTTCAACTGAGAAACATATGAATTTCTTTTTGAAAGTGTTATTATTAAATATTATAATAGTACAATGAAAATTCTTATATTAATGAGTAGCAGCTTGTTCTCTCCTAAAGCGAATAAAGAGAACAAGTAGCATAAAAATATGACCTACAGTAGATGAAATGTTTCCAGAAGATTTCACAGTCTCAATCTACTTTTCACTTTATCCTTTATTTTAGTGATGTTTTCATTAATTATACAGCTACTTAGATATTTTTAAAAGCGTAGGCTAATTAGAGATTATAGTACATACATTTTACAAAATGTATATATTTAATTATTTTTAAATAGATAGCTTTCCAACTATGGAATAATTCTGAAATATGTGGAACATAAACCAACATGAGAAATAGATTAGATTCACTACAAGTGAACTAGGGTCAATTCATATGTTTCTTAGAATTTTCTATTTTATTTTGCTTTAGCCAAGTGATATGTAGGTATAGGTTATCTAAAAGAGTGTGTAACACAAATCAACTCACTTTTATTTCACAGATTCTCCAATGAAGAAAGCTGTGGATTGAACTCTGCTAAGAAAAGAGCCAGAAAGAACTCAAACACACGATCAAACTAAAATACCAGATAAAGGACACACATTGCACACTTTTGCAGGTCAGAAACAGGACATGCACTCAAAACAGAAATGACTCTTTTGCCATGCAACTCATTAGCATGCCCCACCATAATAGTTTTGGTTGTATATACAAGGCTGGAAACTTAAACACACACACACACACACATATATGTTCAAATATAGTATTTAGTTTTAAAGACTCAATCATGAACTTAATGGAGAAGGTTTTAATATAGCCAACAATGAAACACTTTTGTTGTTGCTCATACTACACTTCTAAAATTGCTGTAATTAGCTGTTGCATGCTTTACAGAAGTTCTAGTAGATTCAGTAGTCTAATAGATTTTTTCCCCCAGTCTTTTCTTCAGCTTTACTGTTACCCAAAACTGGCAATCCACACAAGTAGAAATCATCCCAGCTGCATTATTCATGGAACAAATTATCAGTATTAACAGAGCATAAAAAACTCACAAGATAACTGATTTAGAAATCTTAGCACTTTGTAAAGCCAAATACTCTGTATTTCTAGTCATTTATTTCTTCCTCCTTTTTAAGGGCCTTTTCTTAAAGCTAATGTTCTATTTCCTTCTTGATTGTTAGGGATTTATTGTTTAAAAACTTTGAAAACTCATCTCTTACATTCTTCATTTTACTACACATAACATATTTAGTAAAGTTTTATAAACACAGGCATAAAAATGTGGTCTTTGAACTACAGATTCAAGTTCTTGAAGCTTACATTATATCTGAGATAATAGTGGAAGAGAACAGAACTTTAATAACTTTGCTCCATAAGAGTCAATACAAAACTATTCTCTAGGCCTTTCTTATACATCATTCGGAATAAATACAAAATGAAATTGTGAAGCAGACAGTAACTGATTCCTGGTTTGCCACATTTTTAATTTCAATATTTCTAAATAATATTTGCCCCTGAAATTTTGGAGAGAATAATTTATGGAAATTCAGCATAACTTTTTAACTGTAGCAGTAGGCTAAGTATTTCAGGTAATGAATATCTAATTTGATTGTTGTTTTTAATGAGGAAATTTCATATACAGCACAGAGATATATGATTAGCTACCACTAGAAATGTTGCAAAATGAAGAAAATACAGTGCTTTGAGATTATAATACATTGTCATCTTTGAATAGAACAATACAACCTGGATTAAAGCAGATTATCATTAGAATGCAATTATAAAAACTTAATAAAGAATGTTAAACAATTATTTAATATTGTTTATTACAACTTAAGGATTATGAATGTTGAACAAGAATCAAAAATTAAAGTACCTTGTCTTGGTTCTTTGAAGCATCCTTTCAAACCCTTGCAGTGATTTAGTCTACAACCCATTGACCAACCACTAGGAATCATTATAAGAAAGTCAGTCAGAGGCAAACATTATTTACATACATTTTGTTCAGTGGTGATATGATGGAGTACAGACAAACTATAGGTAGGATAAGTAAGACTGAAGACAATTTAGACCTGAGAGAAGGTGATCTATGAAGGAGTTTATGGTTAGGACAGACGTTACAAATAAGGGAACATATGTGGCAAAGAAGAAAAATGGGAGTGTTATAGGATTTAACATAAAGCTCAGTAGATGATCAATAATTTCTTTCTTTCTTCTTTTTAATTTTGAATATATGCCTACAAGTACTTTAGGTTCAGAGTTCCAAAAGTCTAATGACTAGTGTTGATTAACCATTTTAGAGAGCTTAATAAAATAGTTATAGAACCATTATATAGACAACACAAACAAACAACAAAAAAGTAAATCTATATATATTTGTTGGAAATTTTCATAATGTAAAGCATACACTTAGAAGTTCAGATTCAAATCTCAGGTATGAGACTAGCCAAGTACCATATTGGTTCTCAATAGAATTTACTATGGTATGGGAGGGGTTGTTTAGTCCTTCTCTCCCTCCCCTTGACAGTTTGCTTCTCTACAACCAATCCCAAGTCCTTGGCTATTAATCAAAGACACAAAAAGAGGTTAGGTGCTATATTCCCCAGTATAGCCACGCTTCTCTCTGCATCCTCAGGTTTAGAGGTCAAGATAGAAAGTGTGAGGATGTTCACCTGCCAGCTGCCAGCTCTGGAAAGGCTGAAACCATTGTGTCTCTTCTGAGTTCTGGCCTCACCACTTGTTTCTGTGCTGAAGAGGTAGGAAGCCAAGTGGTAGTCAGTAACAGTGTGGGAGGCAAGAAGACACCATTTTTTAGTCAACCCAGCAAAATAAATTCCAATGTCCAATGCTATCATGAACTCTGAAAAGGTAGGGCATCAAGTAGGCAGTGAATGAAAAATGCTTGGCAGTAAGAGATTGTTTCCAAAAAAGCTTGAGCAAAGTGAATTCAATCAATGAACTGACATAGGATTTCAAGAGAGTATTTGTGTTAAGAGAATAAGTGTGGCTTGGCAGACAATGAAGAGAAGAAAAGGGGGTAAATGAAGGAAGATGAACAACATTAGGTTCATAAAACTCTACATATTCTCTTTCCTATTTATTTGCTACATTAAAAATAATCAGCTCTCAGGCACCATGATATTTTAAAATGATTCTTTAGTTAAAAAGACACTGTATCTGAGAACTAGATGGTGCCCAGTTACCACCACAAACTACTCAAAAAGGGATCACATTAGAAGGTCCTGGATAAAATGGGAGACAATGTAGAACAAAACTCAAAATTATAAAAACTAGCTTTACTGGCCAGAAAGAGAGTGAAGGAAACTGAGACTATGACCCTTGGCCACCCTTCAGGACTAGAATGAAACTCACACTTGGGCTCAATTTTCAGTCAAGTAATAGACAGGTATATAGGGTGGACAACAACATTGGTAAGGTACATCACACTACAGAACAGTCAACCATTTGAGACCAAGGACAAAGCTCAAAAGGGTCGAGCAAGAGGAAGGAATGGAAATTATAACCACAGGGAGGAAGAGGGATAAGTGATACTACATTGAAGGGAATACAATTATTGAGACAAAACAAAATGTGTGATATGGTGAATGTAAAACTGATTATCTGCTCTGTAAAGCCATTTACAATGAAAAGTTTTTAAAATGTGAAAAAAAAGAGACATTGTAGAAGCAGCCACACCAGAGATGGAAACAGAGATGGGGACATGGAGAGAGGGAACAGCTGAGGACCCTAGATTCATGGGACGAGAGAGCTTAAGAGCTGTGGCCAGGAGGCAGACTTGCAGAATGTGCCCTTTGGTAGTGTAAATTATTATATATACCTTAGTGTTAAAAAAAATTTTTTTAAGAGCTAAAGTGAATGGAGAGAGATACTGTTAACTGATAACACATGGAGGGGATTATAATTGTTGTAATGAAACAAGGTGTAAGCTTTGTTGAATGTAAAACTGATGATCTGCCCTGTAAATTTTACTCAATTCACAATAAAAACTTTAAACCAACCAACAAACAAAAAGACACTGTGCTTATAAAGCAAGTTTGGACAGTCAGGAAAACTGAAGAATTTTAGAAAGAATTGTTGAAAAATAAGTAATGTTGGGAAATAATTTGCTTATGCTGACATATTCTTTGGTGTAATTCAGAACAACTCAGTAGCTTCATCGTAAGATCTCTTGGCACTAACTTGATCCCTATAGTCCTCAGTTTCATTTTAGAGTACTTAATAAATAACTCTTTAATGTAAAAACTCAGCAGACTATTGTCAAACCTCCAGTCATATTGCAATATTTGGATGGTTTTGGACACACAAGACCTCTCATGACAGACATTTTAACTTATGAGATTATGGCTTTATTAAAATACAATAAAACCCCAAAGCAAGAATATTCTCTCACCAAGTTTTGTTGACTTTACCTCCTACAGATAAACCTGTTCTTCTCCCTCCATCTCTACTTCTGACATCTTTCATCTGGATTTCTGAAATAGCCTCCTAACTGATCTCCAAACATTCATTTTACTGCTTTAATCTGTTTTCCACAATACAGATACAGAAATATTTTCAAAAGGCAAATGTGATTATACCACTTCCTGCTTTAGTAGCTCCTCATTGCTTTTTCAGAGAAGACCACAAATCTTAACATGGCTACTGAGCACTGCACAGTCTGAGCATCTCCCTTCTGTTGCACGGTCATCATGTACTATGATTCCCTACATTTGTTTGCTTCCACTTTCCCTAAACACCAGTACCTGGAATGTAGTATGTTTTTTCTTGCCACAGGGTCTTTGCATGTGCTTCTTCCTAGATTTGAAATACTTCCTCTCTTCTTGGTGTTTATTGTATTAACTCCTAGTCTTGTTTCAGATTTTTATTTTCTCAGAGAAACTTTTCCACTATTCCATGCCCTCTGACTATAACAAATTCTTCTCTTATGTGTGCTTAATAGAAACCTATGTCTCTCATTCATAGTAGTCAAAACAGCTGTTATTTTATATATTTTTTCTGTGATTATTGTATTTTCTAGTTCTCCACTGTATCTAAGTTCTCCTATATCCTAAGTATCTAGTTTAGAACCTGGTTTATAATAGATCCTTGGTGACTATAAGGATTATTTGAGCAAAATAGTAAATGATCATGTAATTTATTCCTATACATGGATAAGTCAGCTAGGGCATATGTTGGGTGAAATGATGTCTTCTAAAATGATAGGCTCCCATGAATAGTTTCCTTCTCTAAATGTTCTCTGTAATTTAAAAACTTCTCACTCACCTTTCCATCTGCATACATATGCTTGTGTATATAGAACTTCACCATGCTAAATTCTAAATTCTCCCACTAGATATTATTTAGCAACTATTTGCTGGAAAAGAGAAATTTCTTCATCACTGATGAAGTCTGGCTACTGAAGTCATACTTAGAAAATATTATATATAACAAATACTTTCTATGTATACATATGTATGATATTATATATAGCAACCATTGTTTAATTTTATAAAATGATGAAAAGAAATACTTGAAGAAAAGGGTGAAATTTTCAGTAAGTTTAAAATACTTCAAAAATTTGGTACTGCAATTCACTATTTTTATCTAAATCTAGGAAGGAAGGTCAATAATACCTTTCCAACAGACAATACATAACAATTTTAATCATACATTTGTTTAAGACAGTAATATACACAATGCTGAAATATGACACTTGACCTTGATTTAAAAATTATGTCAACTCCTAAAATGTGTTACAATCTGATCATAAAAGTGCATTGAGTCAATAAATAATCTCTGGTAAATAGTGGCATAAATGCAATGGCAAGCATACTAATGAAGGCCAAATCTAATATTTTTCTTGCCACTTCAACAGTACTGGAGTAATCGGCTTCTCTGCATCCCTTGTCAATTTCTCTTCTCAGCATGGCATGCAAGGAAGCACAAATACTGCTGAAAAATGGATTGTACCAATATGGAAGCCCATCAAGATGAAAAGTACTCACTTAGCATTCAACAATCAAATACCAGAAAATGTAGACTCTGTTATAATTTCACCTCATTTTCTTTGTTACAACACACCTGACAACAGAATCAGAGGGCCTGGATACCTCAAAGTGGAATTCTAGACATTCAGTTCACTAAGACATGTATTCCCTGAATGAATACTTGATATTTGCCTAGAATGTAACAAGTACAAATATGATAAATAACATTATAAAAGATGCAAACATGTCCAATATTTACAACAAGAGGTTCTGATCTGGAGTATGGAATAAAAAAGATAAAATAAGCATGGATAGCAATACCCAGGATACTCACAGAAACAAAGGACAAGGCTAGATTTTCATAGGCAGCTTCTCTTTATTATTATCACTTGGTCCAAAGAAGGCCCACAATGACCAAAAAGGTGAGAGCAAGTTCCTACTAGGCTGTGGGGAGACTTACCACATCTCTGGGTTCTCCTTCATTAGGGCTAAGAACAACTGAGAGCAAAATAAATCCAAGATCATGGTCTGGATAATGGGGATCTTTCAGAGTAAGGGTCACATCCATTGGCCTATGATATAAAAACATTTAGATTTTGAATAGTCATTAAATGAGTGAGACAAAAATATACTTAATACTTATATGTTACTGCTGTTGTTTTAAGTACCATCAAGTTAGTTCCAACTTACAGCAATCCTGTATAGGGTTTCCAAGGAGTGGCTAGTAGATTTGAACCAAGGACCAGTCTAGTACTTATTCTACATGTACACACCAGGACTCTGTAGTTAACTATGTATGAGGGTAAGTAAAAAATATTGCAAAAAATCATGAAAACCTTTATTGATCCTTTATTTAAAAATATTAGAATGTGAAGCAATTTTTTTTTTAATATATATAACCCCCACCTAGGTCTATACACTTTTAAAGCTAGTGTTTCTTTCTTCTATCCTTCCCTGAAAAATTCTGTACTCTTTGATTTACACTACATCAAAATCATAGTTTTGGCATCTTCAAGGGATTTAAACCATGCTCCCTTTCTACATTCTTTGAGTTTTGAGAACAAAAATAAGTCTGAGGATCAAGATCAGAGCTATAGGGTGGATGAAGTAAGATTTTCCAATGAAATCTTATTGGACAGTTTTTGTTACCGTTGAAAAATAAGCAGGTGCATTGTCATGATGGGAAAAAAATGCCTTGGCACAACTTTCCTGGCCTTTTTCTCACCAATGCAGTTCTTAATTAAAAAAAAAAGACTTCTTGATAATATGCTCCTATGAATGTCCTGTGGCCTTCAAGAAAATCTAATAAGAACCTCTTTGGGATTCCAAAAAATAGCTGCCATAAATTTCTCATCGGACTTCTCTGCTTTGGATTTAACTGGCCCAGTAGAACCTCTCAGAAGTCACTGTTTTGATTAGACCTTGTTCATTGGATTGTATTGGTAAATCCAGGGTTCATTCCCAGTTAAGATTTGCTTTATAAAATCATCTTCATTAGTTTTGATCTTGCTGATGGAAAGATCAGCTCTTTGAGCTAGCTGATCTTCCAACAATGCTTCTTTTTAGTATCCATGTTTTTGAAGGTACCTTAACTAGCACAAGAGTATTATTGATTGTAGTTGCTATTGTTATAAAGTGCCATCGAATTTACTCAGACTCATAGAGACTCTGTATAGGAAGGGTTTCAAGGAAGCTACTGTTGGGTTTGAACCATCCAACTTGCAGTTAGCAGTCCAATACTTATTCTACATTTTAACTGGAACAAACCTGTGTATGTATGAACTGGAACCTTGACACCAATGATTTTTTAACTTACCCTTGTATATTCATATAAATATAATTTACTATTTTTAAGAAGAAAAATTATTTTGTCTTCCTTTATTTTCCCGGTACAATGTTTATTGTTATCACACTATTATGAAGGTTATTGTGCAATCCAATAAACTGGGTCAATTGGATATAATTGAATTTAACGGATGAGCTTCTGATCTTCATGGGCTTCTGGAAAGTTGCCGAAAAAACCAGGAGACTACAATATTTAAAAAGTTGAAAGTTCCTTTTATATAATCTGTAAACCCACAGAAAGCAGCGCCAGTTATTTTCTATGAATATGAATCCAGGACCATTTACTGACTGCTGTCATAATTTTGGTTCTTTTTGTTAAGGAGCTCTGGTAGCGTAGTGGTTACGAATTGGGCTGCAAACCTTAAGGTCAGCAGTTCGAAACTACCAGCTGCTCCGTGGGAGAAAGATGAGGCTTTCTACTCCCGTAAAGATTTACACCCTCGGAAACCCTGTACAGGGTCGCTATGGGTCGGAACCGACTCGATGGCACTTAACAACAACAACAGCATGTTAATTTTGTATGCAGATGTGTGCTCTAGATCACCACTGGTCTGTCAGTTTGTAATACTGCAATGGCCTGAGTGTTCCTGTAATATTGGAAGTTATACCACTAGTATTCTGAATATTAGCAGGGTTACCCATTGTGGACAAGTTTCAGTGGAGCTTCCAGAATAAAACGGTCAATGGAGAAAGAGAGAGATGGATTAATTCTGAATGATTAACCACTGAAACCCTTAAGAAGAGCAGCAGAACAGTGTCAAATCTAGTGTCAGAAGATGAGACTCTCAGGTTGGAAGGCACTCAAAATACAACTGGGGAAGAGCTACCTCCTCAAAGTACAGTTTACCATAATGATGTGAATAGAGTAAAGCTTCAGGGCCTTCACTTACTGATTGGGCACAACTCATAATGTAGAAGAAAAGCTTCAAATGCACATCGATAATCTAAACACGGAATGTACAAAGTGTGTATCTAGGAAAATGGGAAGTTGTAAAAAATGAAACAGAACACATAAAGATGTGTTCTAGTCATTAATGACCTGAAATGGACTGCTATTGGCCATTTTGAATCTGACAATCACATGCTTTACTATGCTGGGAATATAAAATTCATGAGGAATGGCATTGCATTAATTGTCAAAAAGGATATTTCAAGATCAATCTAGCTGTCTGTGATTGGATAATATCCATATGCCTGCAACTTAATACCACTATTATTCAAACTTACATACCAACCACTAAAGCCAGTGATGGTGGCATTGAAGAATTCAGCCAACTTCTTTGGAGTCCTGGTATGGCTCTGTGGGTTAATGTGCCAGACTGCAAATCTGTTTCAACTGTGAAGTCAGCAGTTCAAGCTCACCAGTCGCTCCTCAGAAACCCTATACAGGGTCACTAT
>NW_006408629.1:6080460-6083194 GCF_000296735.1 Chrysochloris asiatica
ATTCAATCACAAAATATGTAGTGAACACATATTAAATGTTAGGTTAACACTGTACTATGTTCTGGGTTAAGACCAAGGGGAAATCTTTGCCCTCATGGGGCATATCTTTTAGTTGGATTCTGATACTAGCAGAGAGACACTTGGTGGGGAAAGCTGATCCAAATGAGAAGTTTTCAACCCTTTCTGCACATCAGAACCAACTGGGAAGTTTTTAAAAGGAGCATATACCCTGATGACCCTGGTCTGTAAAATGAGGAAAGGCCTTGGAAATCTATATATTTGTAAAGCTTCCCAAGGGATTTTCTCAAATAAGCAGGCTTGAGAACCACAGGTTCTTTTCAATGCTAACATTTTACGATACTAGAATGATGCAATGAAAAACATCAGCAATTTTCTGGCGCTTGGTGTTTCAAGTGATATCATACACTGTCACACATACAATCTAAATAAGACATAATAGTTATGATACACATTGCTTCAGTACAAATTTAGTTATGATGACTAATTATGATTCACTAGAACAACTTATTCTATTTTGTTTTAGACAAATACACACTTAAATATATTATAGACATTATAATATAAGTAGTTGTTGTGGATAGGTGTGCTTGAGTCAATTCTGACTCATAATGAATTTTTGCACAACAGAGCGAAACACTGCCCAGACCTGTACCATCCTCACAATTACGCTTGAGCCTGTTGCTGCTTCCACTGAATCAATCCATCTCTGTAGAGGTCTTCCTCTTTATTGCTAATTTGCCACTTTACCATGATGATCTTCTCCAGGGACTAGTCTGTCTAGGTAAAACGTGTGAAGTCTCACTCTCCTGGCTTCTAAGGAACATTTTAATTGTACTTCTTCCAATACAGATTTATTTGTTCTTCTGGAAGTTTACGGTTCTTTAAAAATCTTCTCCAACAACATAACTCAAATGCATCAAGTCTTCTATGGTCTTCCTTATTCATTGTCCAGCTTTCACATGTTTATGAGACTATTGAAAATAAATGACTTTCATCAGGCATATCTTAGTCTTCAAACTGATGTCTTTGCTCTTGAACACTTTAAAGAGGTTTTGCACCTCAGAATTGCCTAACACAATACTTCATTTGATATCTTGACCTCTGCTTCCATGAGTGTTGATACTGGATACAAACAAAACGAACTCTTTGACAACTTCAATCTTTTCCCCATTTGCCGTGATGTTATTTACAGGTCCAGTTGTGAAGATTTTTGTTTTCTTTACACTGGGATGCAACCCATACTGAAGGCTGTAGTCTTTGTTCTACAAAGCATTTTAAGTCATCTTCACTTTCAGCAAACTTTCAGCAAGCAAGGTTGTGTCATCAGCATATCTCAGATTGTTAATGTTTCTTCTTCTAATCCTGATGCCATTCTCTTCTTCACAGTTTCTTGGATTGAATAAGGATGGTGCAAGGATACAACCCGGGCACACACCTTTCCTGATTTTAAATCATTCAGTATCCCCTTGTTCTGTTCTAACAACTACCTTTTGGTCTACGTATAAGTTCCTCATGAGCACAATTAAGTGTTCTGGAATATCCATTTTATCAATGCTATCCATAACTTGTCATGATCCATGCAGTCAAAAAACTTTCTATAGTCAATAAAACACAGAAAAACACCTTTCTGGTATTCTCTGCTTTCAGCTAAGATCCATTTGACATCAGCAATGATATCCCCACTTCCACACTCTCTTTTGAATCTGGTTTGAGTTTCTAGCAGTTCCTTGTTGATGTACTGCTGCAGCCATTTTTGAATTATCTTCAGCAAAATTTTACTTGCACTTGATATTAATGATACTGTTTGATGATTTCTGCATTGCGTTGGTTCACCTGTCTTTGGATTGGGCACAAATTTGGATCTCTGCGAATCAGTTGGCCAGGTAGTTGTCTTCCAAATTTCTTGACATAAATGGGAGTGCTTCCAGTGCTGCATCCGTTTGCTGAAATGTTTCAATTTGTATTCCATCAATTCCCAGAGCCTTGTTCTTTGCCAGTGTCTTCATTGCACCTTGGACGTCTTCCTTCAGTACTACTGGATCTTGATCATAGGCTACCTCTTGAAATGGTTGAATGACAATCATTTCTTTTTGGTGTAGTGACTCTTAAGTGTTCCTTGAATCTTCTTCTTCTTTTTTTTTTTCTCTGCATTATTCAATATTTTGCCTATAGAATTCTTCAATATTGTAAATCAAGGTTTGAATTTTTTCAGCTTGAGAAATTCTGAGTGTGTTCTCTTTTGGTTTTCTAACTCCAATGTTTGGCGTATTTTTGAGCTACCCTTAGAAATTTTCTGCTCAGCTCTTTTACCTCCTCATTTCTTCCATTTGTTTTTTGCATCTCTCTACTGGAGAGCAAGTTTCAAAGTCTCTATGACATTCATTTTGGTCTTTTCCATCTTTCTGTCCTTTAAAGGACCTTTTGCTCTCTTCCTATATTATGTTCTTGATGTCATCCCACAACTCTTCTGGTCTTCACTCACTTGTGTCTAAAGTATCAAATCTGTTCTTGACATGATCTCTAAAGTCATGTTGGATATATTCAAGGTCATATTTTGGCCCTTGTGGACTTGTTTTAATTTTCTTCAGCTTCAGCCTGAATTTTCAAATGAGCAATTAATGGTCTGTTTCATAATGTGTCTCTGGCCTTGGTTTGGCTTGTGATATTGAGTTTTTCTACCATCTCATCCCACAGATGTAGTCAACTTGATTTC
>NW_006408629.1:6087412-6088380 GCF_000296735.1 Chrysochloris asiatica
AGAGGAAGTTGGTGGAATTCTTCAGTTTCATCATCACTGGGTTTAATGGTTAGCACATAAATTTGAATAATGGTTATATTTACTGGTCTTTCTCATAGGCGTATGGATATTATCCTATCACAGACAGTGTTGTACTTCATGACTAATCTTGAAATGTTCTTCTTGGTCATCAATGCGACATAATTTCTCATAAATTTGTCATTTCCAGCATAGAAACCCATGTTATTGTCAGATTCAAAATAGCTAAATCAATCCATTTCAACTCACTAATACCTAGGATATTAATGTTTATGTTTCCATTTCATTTTTAACGATTTCCAATTTTCCTAGATTCATGCTTCCTACGGTTCATCTTCCAATTATTAATAGATATTTATAGTTGTTTCTCCTCATGTCACGTTGTATACCAACAGCAAATGAAGGTCCAGCATGCTTTATCTGTTTGTGTTATCATGGTTAACTCTACTCTTCCCCAGTCATAGTTTGAGTGTCTTCCAACCTGAGGGGTTTATTTTCCCACAGTATATCTGATAATATTCATGTTTCAATATTAAATATTCTGGTGATATCCCGTCACTATTCGTAAGGCTTGCAGTAACTAAATATCTCTCCTTCTTCCTCATCTATCTTAGTCTGGAAGCTCAGCTAAAACCTGTCTACCATGGGTGACCCTCATGGTATTTAACATACCAGTGGTATCACTTCCAGCATCACAGCAACACACAAGCCCCACAATAAAATAAACTGATGGACAAGTGGCGGATGGGGAGCTATTCATTCAGCAAGATGATTAGTGTAGATAACCAAACTGGGTGGTTCAAGTTCCAAACCTGCTTTACTGTCATGAGTCTTTCACATTGTTCTAATATGAAATGTTTACTTTGGTTTTTAAAGTAATGGTGTGGCACTTTAGGATGATGTATTGGACTGCAGTGTTAGATTGAATAGCAAGGTTGTTGTTGTTGTCA
>NW_006408629.1:6088480-6091503 GCF_000296735.1 Chrysochloris asiatica
AACTTTTGCATTCCAGTCACCAGGAATTATCAATATATCTTGATTACATGTTTGAGCAATTTCAGACTGAAGAAGTTGGTATAAATATTCAATTTTATCACCACTGGCTTAGTGGTTGGTGCGTAAATTTGAATAATAGTGATATTAATAGGTCTTCTTTGCAGGTGTATGGATATTATCCTATCAGAAACAGCGTTGTACTTCAAGGTAAGTTTTGAAAAGTTATTTTTGATGATGAATGTGACACCATTCCTCTTCAATTATTATTCCCAGCTCAGTAAACCATGTGATTGTCATATTCAAAATGACCAATATCAATCTATTTCATCTCAGCAATAATCTAGGATATGGATCTTCATGTGTTCCATTTCTATTTTTGACACTTTCCAATTTTCCTAGATTTATACTTCATACATTCCATGTCACTAATAGATGTTTACAGCCTTTTCTCCTCATTTTGAATTGTGCTAATCAGAATATGAAAGTCCTGAAAACTTCATTCGTGTCTTCAAAGTCAACTCTACTTTGAGGAGGAGGCAGCTCTTCCCCAGTTGAATTTTGAGTGCCTTCCAACCTGAGGAGCCCATCTTCTAACACTATATCTGACAACATTCAGGTGCTATTCAAATATGTTTTAATCTTCAGTCACTATATCTGACAATGCTTTGCTGCTATTAATTAAGTTTTCACTGGTTAAAATTATTCAGAAGTAGTTTGCCTCTCCTGCTTCCTAGCTGTCTTATTCTTGAATTTCAGCGGAAACCCTCTCCACCTGGGTACCTTGCTGGCATTTAAAATACTAATGGCATAGCCTCCAGCATTACAGCAACATGCAAGCCATCACAGTATAAGAAACCGACAAATGAGTGGTGGTTATAGCATATAATAAATACATGAACTCCTAGTGAGGTACTGTAGGATCAGCATTGGACTTCAAACCATAAAATAAGCAGTTCAAACCCACAAGCTGCTCCTCAGAAATCCTATATGGGGTCACTATGAATCAGAACTGTCTCAACGGCACTTAACAGCAATAATATATGTATAGATATGCATGTATGTATATATGGCAACAATTTGATTTAATTTGTTTTTCTATAATGACTACATAGAAAAACACTATTGTATTTTTATAATGATAACATGGCAAATATTCAAGAACAGTTGCATTGCTTTATGATACTTATTTATGACTTTTTAAAAAAGAGATACCATAAATTATAGTATATTTTAATGTATTAATATAGTCGTTGCTGTTAGGTGCCATCGAGTTGGTACCGACCCATAGCGACCTTATGCACAGCAGAATGAAACACTGCCCGTAGCTATGAATATTATTTATCTTTATATACCAAGACACTACTGATTTATAAATAGAATTTAATGTATGGTTTTAAAAGCAATAATTTAATACTTATTTGGTTTAAATGAAAGGAAGTGCTTAGCTAAATACTTAAAATAAGTAATATAGCAAAATAATCAGCAAGTGCTTGTATACACTCTCTTTATATTTCCTTAGTCATCCTATATTTTTCCCATTTAAAATAATTTTTCATCACTGATTTATTGTTAATGGAGAAGAGACATTTATGCTCTGGGATTAAGTTAAGTAATTTGCATTTTTTATGCAGAAGTCAGTGAGAAAATAATTGTGGCCTTTTTAGAAGAATAACACTGTCCATTATAGTTTCAGCTCAAGTTTCATAAAAAAAGACTACATGCATATATAGTAAATAAAGGGCACTTCCTTCATCTGTAGGGAGGAGCAACCAACTAAGATCTGTCCTTCATTCAAACCTGTGGAGGCTTTAGGTTGAAATGGAAGAAAAATAGGACATACAGAAAGGCTGCTCTCTTGCCCAGCCAGAGGCAAAAAATGTACATCAAACTACAATGGCCTGCCCCTTGTATATAGCTAAAGAAATATAAACAACCTGCTTTGACTTTCTGAGCAATCGTTGTCAACCAATGACTGCTGGCAGCAGCAACATTAGAATCTCCTTTGGCTCAAGTGATAAGAGTTACTGATTTTGAAGCAAAATGCCCATGCTTTACTTCCTATATGTTGTTCTGCTTCTTAAACTAACAATCATGATTATTATTTTCATGTACATAATCTTCTTTATTACCTCAATACAAAAATGTGTTTCTAATAGCACCTAACAACACCAACAACACAACCACAAGGGGAATGTGAAAAAAAGGTGTCTTTTTTCTCTAGATTCCTGGTGCTTATCACAATGCTGACTCAAGCTTACCAAATAAGACAGGCAGAGGAGATGCTATTATTTTCATTGGATAGATGAAAAACTGGAATTGAGAAAAGCTGATTAGCAAGTGGGGTTAAAATTGGTGAATGACAGAGCATCAGCTAGGAGTAGACATGCTAACACTGTCTATTATACAAGCCTGGTTACATAACAAGGTGAAGTGATATTAAAACAGCTTAAAGTTACCTTTTTAACTCCAGTTGTGTGAGATCCAGAAAGGCTGAGCCCATAAAGTCATCCTGTAGCCCAAAATCATAGTCAAAGACCTAAGCAACCAAAGAGATGAGAGATTATTACAATGAATTCCAGTACAAGCTTTAAATAAAAAGATGCTACTTGTCTGTATCACCAAAATAGTGAAACTTCCTAATATTAGTTTTAAAACTGATTTATTTTTATGCTTTGGAATATCAGGAGCATCACAAAATATTCAAAGGAAACTACATTATATTTTGTTTAGTTGAAACAATTGATTTACGTCATACAGTACTTTAAAGATGATGAATGCAACAGAATAAAAATAAAACATAGTAAGTCTCTAAAAATATGGAAAGACAAGTAGGGAGGCAGTTTACCTTTTATTATAGAAGGAGTAGTGTTGTAGGAGGCAAAGTGAGTTAATATAAAATTCAACCAATATACATCCCATACTGAACTATTGTGAGGATAAAATGAGAATCTGATTCTAATTTTCCCATATTTTTAAGGTTGTTGTTGTTATTAGGTGCCATTGAGTCGATACCAACCCATAGT
>NW_006408629.1:6092793-6093976 GCF_000296735.1 Chrysochloris asiatica
TTCTCCCTCCAAGGGTCCTCCACTCCTGGACCGCAAGATCAACCACTCCCCTCCTTTTGTTACAAAATGTCTACCCTTACATTTGTAACACTGACAATCAGTCCTGATAGCAATTAATCACGATTGAACCACAAGAGTCTTATCCCTATCTCCTTTCACCAGCTCCATACAGACAGGTTGGAAACCACTCAGTGAAGATTCTATCATCCCCTGCACCCTCTTAAACTAGGATCCCTCTTGAAAGCTTGTAAGCCAGTCACTTTGTACCTTTGTAGCCAACACCCGCCCCGCCACAATTTTGGGTAGCCATTGTCTAAGTTGCCCATCCCTGTCAACCCTGCGTACTGAGAAGGTGGGAATGATCCTTGTTGTAAAGATTTGTTCCCTCTTTTGAGCTAATACATCCATAAGTATAGGTCAAGTTCATCAAATTATAGTGGATTACTCTTTTTTTCCTCTTCTTTCTTCCTCTAGTCTAGTTCTGATCATTCAGCCATTGAAGCCAGGTCAAATTACCCAGTAGCTTTTAAGCAGAGTGTTATTCAGTTTCCATGTATTTTACTTTATTTCCTTGGTCTTCCTATTGTTGATTTCTAGTTTTATAGCATTGTGGTCTGAGAAGATGCTTTGTAGTATTTTGATGTTTGTAAATTTATTGAGGCTTGTTTTGTGGCCTAACACATGGTCACTTCTGGAGAATTTTCCATGTGCACTGGAAAAGAAAGTGGATTGTGCTGTTGTTGGATTGAATGCTCTCTACACATCTATGAGGTCAAGTTGGTTGATTGTGCTGTTTAGTTCCTCTGTATGTTTGTCGAGTTTCTTTCTGGTTGTTCTATCATTTTTCAAAAATGGTGTATTAAAATCCCCCACTTTATTGTAGATTTGTCTATTTCTTTCTTCAATTCTAGTAGGGTTTGCTTTATATATCTTTGTGTTCTTTCATTGGGAGTGTAGATATTTATTATGGTTATGTTGTCTTGTTCAATTGACCTTTTAATGATGAGATATTGTCCTGCTTTATCTCTTATACTGGTTTTTGACTTAAAGTTTATTTTATCAGAAATTAGCACTACCACCCCTTCTAATTTTCTATAGCAATTAGCTTGATATATATTTTTTTCCATCCTTTAACTTTTAGTCTGTTTTTTTCTTTGTGTGTAAGGTGCTTCTCTTGCAGGCA
>NW_006408629.1:6097257-6099855 GCF_000296735.1 Chrysochloris asiatica
AGGAGCAGAGATTTATAGGAGCCCCTCTATAGGGGCTCCTCTTTCTCTTCTGGGGCTGTTGGTGGGTTAGAACTTCCGACTTTTTGGATAGCAGCCCAATGCTTATCACACAGTGCCAACAGGGCTCCTTAACCATGCTGTATACAATGATTAATTTAGTTTTTACAACAACTCAGAGAACAAGATTGTTCCCATTTTTCAAATAAAAAATGTGAATCTTAAAAAGTGTGATGCTTGCCCCCAAATCCTGAGGTTAGGAAGAGGCAAGACTCAAATCTTGTTGTATTGGATTTCAGAAATAGTACACATTTAAAGATAAATATAATTTGGGCACTGTGGTGCAGTGATTTGCCTTAGTTTTTGTGACTCTAACCAAAAGACTTGATTGTTGATGCTTGCTATCAAGTACTGTTGAGTCAGTTCTAACTCAAAGCAACCCTGTATAGGGTTGTTGTTGCTGTTGTTCTTAAGTGATGACAAGTTGGTTCCAACTCATAGCAATCCTGTACAGGGTTTCCGAGGAGAGGCTGGTGGGTTTGAATTGCTGATCTTGTGGTTTGCAGTCTAGTGCTTATCCTATAGCACCACACCAGGGCTTCTGTATAGGGTCAGGATTATGTAAATGTGAGAAGACTGTGGTTCAGATTGGATAGCTTTCTGATAGTGTAAATGAGGTACATGGCACCCTTGTGGGGTGGGACAATACAAGTAAGTTTTGTGGAACCCCAACATGGACATTGGCCAGTTTCGCAATCCTGTTAAGTTTAAAGTGAGACATCCATACCAGAGGTGGGAATGGGGAATCTTACTACCATCAAGAAAGAAGATCCCTGAACAGAGCATTTTCAATCCAGGAGACAGAGAGCTGTAACATGAGGGTTATGAATCAGGCTGCTAACCTCAAGGTCGGTGGTTTGAAACTACCAGCCGCTCTGTGGGAGAAAGATGAGGCTTTCTGCTCCCGTAAAGATTTACAGCCTCAGAAACCCTGTACAGGGTCATTATGAGTCAGAACCGACTCCACGGTACTTAACAACAACAACAATGACAATGGCCAGTTTTGCAATTCTGTTAAGCTTAAAATGAGACATCCATACCAGAGGTGGGAATGCGGGCTCTTACTACTATCAAGAAAGAAGATCCCTGCATAGAACATCTTCAATTCAGGAGACAGGGCACTCTAACACGAGAGGCAGTGAGAGGCAACAGCAAAGAACGGTGACAACACAGGTGCTAGAACCAGGAGACCACCACAATACAGAGCAGTGGGCTTCTTGGCACGTGGAGTGAGAAAGCCGATTGCCTTTCCTGGAGGCTTGTTGGTGGAGTAAGGTGCTCTTAAGCACTGATTGGCAGAGTTAAAAGAGAATTGTAACATATGACTGATCAGGGCAGGGACCAGGTGAAGGGGCTTTGGGATCTTGGTATCACTGTAGACATGACTGAGAAGAGGCTGCCCTGGTTGAACAATTGTATCCTGTTAATTCTCTAATACTATCCCAGGTGTGGAAATGTAGGATAAGCACTGGACTTCTAACTGTGAAGTTGGCAGCTCAAACCCACCATCTACACCTTGGAAACCCTATACAGTGTTGCTATGAGTTGGAATCAAGTTGATGACACAAAACAACAACATTCTCTCATAAACTCCATAACTGTGATTATTGTCTGTGAGTTCTGTGTGGTCATTGCAAATGAATTAGAGAACTCAATAGAGGAGAAAGTGCTGTGGGAGGGATGGTTGGTATAGGTAAAACTGTTAGTTGATGAGACATGTCTGACCTCTGTCTCACAAAAATAGACTTTGGGCTGTTGGTTTGTTTCTCCTGCTCCCCTAAGAAATTAGAAGTCAGGCATTGTTCATACACTATTTTTATATTAACTCAAGGAGCTCTGGTAGCGTAATGGTTACGAATCGGGCTGCGAACCTCAAGGTCAGCAGTTCTAAACTATCAGTTGTTCCGCTGGAGAAAGATGAGGCTTTCTGCTCCCATAAAGATTTACAGCCTCAGAAACCCTGTGCAGGGTCACTATGAGTCGGAACCTACTCTACGGCACATAACTACCACCACCACTCTGACTGAGAGAGAAGGAGCCCTGGTGTGACACTGTGGGTTAATGTGTCAGACTGCAAAGTCGTCTGAAATGCAAGGTCAGTGGTTCAAGCTCACCAGCTGCTCTTTGGAAACCCTATACAGGGTTGCTATGAGTTGGAATCAACTCAATGGCACGTAACAACAACAATACTCTGAATAAAGCACTACAAATTTTAAGGTGGAAAATTTAAATGAGATCCTTGTTTTAAAAAGTGCTGACTAATGCTTGGCAGTACATTTAGAAGTTGCTTGGAACTTAGTAGCAACGTTTCTCATTCTTAAGTGCATTTAGAAGATTAAATAGTTTATACTAGTTAACTGGGAGCGGCTACAATCATACATTGACAGAGGTTCAAGCTGAATTCAGAAGAGGCCGTGGAATGAGAGATATCATTGCAGATGTTTGATGGATCTTGGCTGAAAGCAGAGAATATCAGAAGGATGTTTACCTATGCTTTATTGACTATGCGAAGGCTTTTGATTGTGTGGATCATGACAAGCT
>NW_006408629.1:6100746-6112344 GCF_000296735.1 Chrysochloris asiatica
CAGAGAAAAAGAGGAAGACCCCCAAGGAGATGGCGTCAAGTGTGGCAGCGGTAGTGAGGTTGGCCCAGGATCGGACATTGTTTCGTTCCGCTGTGCATGGGGTCGCTATGAGTCGGTTCCGACTCGATGGCACCAGACACCAACAACAACCAGTTAACTGATTTATTTATCATCTTAATTCAATTATCTATTAAGAAAAGGTGCATGGGAAGTGCATCAGTTAAAATGCTTTTGGGTAAAAGTAACAAAAAATAAACTCACACTGACTTCAGCATGAACAGAAATGTGTTAGTTCAAACTACTGAATGAGTCATAAGTAATTATGGCTTTAGGAGAGCTTTGATATGGAAGTTTAAATTTTTAATTCACTTGACAAATATTTGTTGAGCACCTACTAGGTACTATTCTAGGCCCCAGGGAGTAAAGCAATAAATAAAACAGATTTATTGCTTTCTTGGAACTTGTATATAGTGGGAAACACAGACAATAAACAAACGTTGTTGTTGTTGTTGTTGTTAAGTGCCATTGAGTCGGTTCCGACTCATAGCAACTCTATATAAGGTTTCCAAGGAGTGGCTGGTGAGCTTGAACTGCCAACCTTGCTGTTCAAACTGACCTTGCAGTCAGCGCATTAACCACAGCACCACACCAGGACAAATGTGAGGTTAAGTAATAATGATATAGAGAAAAGCATCCCAGAGTATAAATGTGATGAAAATTGCTGTTTTATGTAAGATACTACGGATGACTTCTGAGTGAAGTTAAGAAGCAAGATGGTTTAATATCTAGAGGACTTTTTTTATTGAAGGAATAGAAAGTGCAAAGTACCAAGGAAACTGACAAGAAGGCCAGTGTGGCTGGAATGAAATGAGCACGAGAAAGTGATGTTCAGGTCCAGACCATGGAGCCTACCACAGTATAAATTTGAGGTTCAATTTGGATGTGGGGAAGTCACTAGAAGTATGAGAGAAATAAAGGAATTAAGAATGGGCAGAATAGGCCTGAGTTTGCTATGTTTAGAAGGGTCTTTTTGTAGGATTGGTTCCTTGCTGACATCTGGGAAGTTAAAAAATATTACTTTTAATGGGCTGTTGAACGTAAGTAAAGAGTTTAGAGTTCTCTGCATCCCTATACTTGCTCTGTTTCTTTGTACAAAGAGCTTCTGCTTTTCTGACCTTTCTGACTGTCTGCAAACTGATCTTGCTCAGTCCTTGTGATCCTACCCTGGCACCAACAAACACAGTTAACATTTTCATGGGACTTTTCTCAGTCCCTGAGTCATGGAAGTGGACAATGTCTGTACAGATACGTGAAGGCCCTTTCATTTTGCGCTTTCTTACTGCAGTTAACTGTCCACACCTAATTGTGCTCCAAATTCTAGTTTAATGAAATAAAATCATTTCCTTGGACTTTCTAGTACATCTACAGCACAATACTGTCTATCAATGGATTAATGATAACATGTTTATAATGTCTCATTTTTCCATTTCCTGCAAAATATATAATAGTGTATCCATTTAAAAATGCTTTAATAACATTTTAAGGTTGATTTACTAATAATGATTTTAACCATATTACAACTTCTTTAACGGTCTAACCAATCCCATGAGTTCATATGATGTGATTCAAGATATAAGATTCTTCTTAGCAAATATGTGGGAACTTCAAAAAGTTCATGGAAAAATAGAGTTAAAAGAGAATGAAATCTTTATCCACTAGAAAATCCCTCATATATCCATGATGCTTTTTCATACCAAGGTAGCTTCAAAATGTCCATTAAACTATAAAAGAATAATTGAGCTCTAAGACATAGAAGTGACATTAAACACAAACAAATAGGCCACAGTTTAATTGTTGCCATTGTAATCAATCATCTATACCAGGAGGGGAAAAAAAGAGCTATATTGCCTAATTATTGGGTTGATTGAAGAAAATCTCTTAATCTTTCTAAATCTAATCAACCAGTAAAATCAGTAAAATGGAAATAATAACAGTTACCTGCTGGTATACTATGGCATGAAATGAGATAATGTAGGGCTGGTGCTTAACCCATTGCTCAATAAATGGTAGCTTTTGTGGCACTGGACACATTGCTCAATAAATGGTAGCTATTCTGGAGTCCTGGTGTGGCACTGTAGGATTAGCACTGGATGCAACGTCAATTTGAAACACAAGGTATGTGATTCAAACTCACTAGCTGCTCCTCGAAAACCTTGTGTAGGGTCACAATGAATCAGGACCAACTCAATGGCACTTAATAACAACAACATGTGGAGCTGTAGGAAAAGCACTGAACTGCTAACTACAAGGTCAGCAGTTCAAACCCACCCACCATCCTTAGAAACCCTCTACAGGGTCACTATGAGTCAGAATTGACTTGATGGAACTTTTTCAGCAATATTGTTATAATAAAGATGTGACTATTGATTCCATTTTCCCAAGACTCAATAACCTTACATATTGTTTTCCAATAAATAAAAAAGCCAGTATAGTCATTTTGTTGTTGTTGTTATTGATTTTTTAAAAAAATCTAAAACAGCTGAGTTTCTTAATTCAAGCTTTAAGAAGTGTTTTTGATCTATGTAAGATAATACAAATATCTTCTTACTTTGGAATAGTTTCATTTAAGTGCTCAATGGTTTTTGGCTACACATATATTTCCATTCCAACCACTCAGTTGTTTCTATTGATATGTCTAGAAAAAATGGCTCCTTGTCAAAACTGTGCTTCAGAAATAATCTATTAAGTATTCTAAAAATGCAGATGCTTGGATTCTGCCTTAGAAGTCCTAATTCAAAATCTCTGAGGATGGGGTTTGGACTTCTACATTCTTTAAAACTTTGTAGATAGTTCTGACAGCTAGGGTTGAAAGTTACTAGAACATGACCTCTTTTGCAGTTCTTAAAATGCACTGTGAACTATTTGGATAGGAAAGTAATATGGATCTTAACTTGGTGTTGTTAGGTGCCATCTAGTAGGTACCAACTCATGGCACCCTCATGCATAACAGAATGAAGCACCGCCCCATCCTGTGTCATCTTCATAAGTGCGGTTATGTTTGAACCCATTGCTGTAGTCACTGGGTTAACCCATTTCATTGGGGTCTTCCTCTAATTTTCTGACCCTCTATTTTACCAAGCTTGATGCCCTTTTATAGGGATTGGTCCCTCCTGTCAACATGCCCAAAGTACTTGAGACAAGTCTTGCAATCCTCTCATTCAAAGAGCATTCTGACTATTTCATCCAAGACAGATTTGCTTTTCTTCTGGCAGCCCATTGTACCTTTGTCGACACCATTAGTCAAAGCAATAAATTCTTTGGTCTTCCTTATTCATCGTACAGCTTTCATGTGCATATTTGTCGTTGTTTTTGCTAAATTGTCGTCGAGTTGGTTCCAACTCATAGCGACTCTGTATGGAGTTTCTGCAGAGCAGCTGATGAGTTTGAATTGCAGACTGCAGTGAACAGTCCAGTGTTATCCTACAGTGTCACACCAGGACCCTCACATACATATTTCTGTTGTTGCTGTTAAGTGTTGTCGAGTCGTTTCTGACTCATAGTGACTCTGTACAAGATTTCCGAAGAGTGGTTGGTGAATTTGAACCACTGACTTTGCAGTTCAAACCGACCTTGCGGTCCTATTCATTATTCCACAGTGCCACACCAGGACTCCCACATACATATTGTTGCTGCTGTTAAAGTGTTGTCAAGTCAGTTTCAACTCATCGCGACCCTGTATGGGGTTTCTGAGGAGTGGCTGGTGAGTTTAAACCACCGACCTTGTGGTTCAAACTGACCTTGAGGTCGAGTGCTTATTCTATGGCACCACACCAGGCTTAGATCAGGTGCACCTTAGTCCTCATAGTGGTATTTTTGCTGTTTAACTTTAAAGAGGTCTTTTGCAGCAGATTTACCCAATGCAATATGTCATTTAATTTCTTAATTGCTGCTTGCGTGAGTATTAACTGTAGATCCAAATAAAATTAGACAACTTCAACCTTTTCTCTATTTATCATGATTTGTTTATTGGTCTAGTTGTGAGACTTTTTGTTTTCTTTACATTGAGTTGTAATCCATATTGAAGACTATATTCTTTGATCTTCATTAGCAAGTACTTCAAATCCTCCATGCTTACAGCAAGCATCAAAAGTAGTTAATGAACCTTCTTCCAATCCTGATGATGCATTTTTTTTTACATACAGTCCAGTTTCTTGGATTATTTGCTCAGCATACAGATTGAATGAGTATGGTGAAAGGATATAACCTTGGCAGACACCTTTTTTCCTGATTTTAAACCACACAGTAATCCCTTGTTCTGTTTGAACGACTGCTTCTTGGTCTATGTATAGGTTCCCCATGAGTACAACTAAGTGTTCTGGAATTCCCATTCTTAACAATGTTATTCATAGTTTGTGGTGATGCACACAGTAGAATGCCTTTGAATAGTCAATAAAACACAAGTAAACACCTTTCCACTATTCTCTGCTTTCAGTCAAGATCCATATGATGTCTACAGTGACATCCTTCATTTCACGTCCTCTTCTAATGCTAACTTTAATTTCTGGCAGCTCCCTGTCAATGTACTGCTGCAACTATTTTTAAATTATCTTCAACAAAATTTTACTTGCATTTTATTGCATACTAATGATATTGTTCAATGTTTTCTGCACTTTGTTAGATCATCTCTGGAATGGGTACAAATATAAATCTCTTTTAGTGGTTTGGCCAGGTAACTGCCTTCTAAATTCCTTGGCAAAGACCAGTCAGTGCTCCCAGCACCACATTAGTTTGTTGAAACATTTCAGTTGGTATTATGTCAATTCCTGAAGTCTTTATTCACAAATGCCTTCAGTGGAGCTTAAACTTCTTCCTTCAGTACCATCAGTTCTTGAGCTTAAGTTACCAGCTGAGATCACTGAATGTAGACCAATTCTTTTTGGTAAAGTGACTCTGGTTTTTCCTTTCATCTTCTTTTGATGCATCTTGCATCATTCAATATTTTGCTCGCAGATATGGTCAGTACTGCCACTTGAAGCTAGAACTTTTTCTTCAGTTCCTTCAGCTTGAGAAATGCTGAGTATACTTTTCCCTTTTGGTTTTCTAACTCCAAAACCAAAAGGGAAAAGTACACTCAGTATTTCATTATAATACTTCTATTTGTCTTTTGAGCCTCCTTTTGAAATATTTTGTTCAGCTCTACTTCATCATTTCTTCAATTCATCTTAGCTTCTCTACATTCAAGAGAAAGTTTTAAAGTATCTTCTGACATCCACTTCTGTCTCTTTTCCTTTACTATCTTTAATGACCTTTGCTTTCTTTCTGTATGATGTTCTTGATGTCATTCCAAATTCCTGTGGTCTTCAGTTGTTGTTGATGTTAAGTGCTGTTGAGTCGATTCTGACCCACAGCGACCCGGTACAGGATTTCTGAGGCTGTAAATCTATACAGGAGCAGACCGCCTTATCTTTCTCCTGCGGAACCACTGGTAGTTTCGAACTCCTCACCTTGAGGTTCACAGCCCGATTCATAACCACTACGCTACCAGAGCTCCTTTTGTCTTTAGTTATTAGTGTCTAATACATTAAATCTGTTCTTGATATGGTATCTACATTTAGGTGTGATATTTTGGATCTTGCAGACTTGCTTTAATTTTCTTCAGCTTCAGACTGAACTTGCATATGAGCATCTTATGCCACTGACCTTGTTTAAGCTAGTGATATTGAGCTTCTCCATTGTGTCTTCCATCATTTGATTCCTGTGTATTCCATCTGTTGAGGTCTGTGTGTACCATCACCATTTATGTTGTTATAAAAAAGTATTTGAAATGAAGAAGTCATTGGTCTTGCAAAATTCTGTCATGTGATCATTGTTTTCCAACTACTGATCCAACATTGTTTTCAACTTTTGCATTTCAAGCACCAGTAATTATCAATGCACCTTGATAGTATGTCTGATCAATTTCAGACTGAAGAAGTTGGTAGAATTCTTCAATTTCCTCATTGTTGGCTTTGGTGATTGGTGTGTTAATTTGAATAATAGACTTTTAATTTATATTCTTTGTAGGCATTTAGATAGCATACTATCACAGACAGCATTGTGCTTCAAGATAGAGCTATCAGTATTCTTTTGACGATGAATATACAATCATTCCTTCTGAATTTGTCATTCCCAGTAAAATAAACCATATGATTGTTCTATTCAAAAGGCCAATGCTAGTCCATTTTAGCAATATTTTCCACTGAAACTCTATGTGTTCATTTTAAACGTTAAATAATAATGTTACTGAAATGACAATGGAGAATTTAGATTTAATTCAACTGAAATAGATGCTGAGTTTATCTTGTTATTTAAGATGTGTTGAAGCATCACATTGGAGAGAGAGTAGTCTCGGATGACTCCTGTCTAAATTAAAGTACACCTATACTTCACTTAAAGGAGATCTGGTAATTCCACGGTACTTAACAACAACAGCAACAACAACAACATACTTCACTTATCACTCTGTAGTCCACTCTGAATAATACAATGGAGGATCCAGCCATGACTGAACTATGAGAGGGACCTTAGTCAACCAGCCATGGGATGTCTTCTCTTTTTCATCCACAATATCTAAGTCTAGTCATGGCAAGTGAGAGGAGACAGCAGGATGCTTTGAGGTCATAGATAGGCAGGAGTAGGTCAGGTGATGTCCCACATGTTGGGCAGGTAGATGGGAGAGGTAGGAGTGAAGGGACAGGAAATGGGGACTGTGGGGCTGTGGAGCTAGGATAGATTCAGGACAAGTGGGATTCCCACCCAAAAAAGGGCAGCAGGGAGTAACGGATGATGGGCATCTTCCAATCAGCACCAACTCCAACTGGACGATTGACATGGGTAGATGATGGAGGGATGGACATCAGCACCCAAGACAGTGCCCCTAACTCTCTCATAATGGCAGTTTCATGCAGTGACCTGATCGTTGGAACCTAAGCATGATGATAAGTGATAAATGTGTGACCGCATGTTTAACTTTCAGCTTCTACTACAACCTTATTATAAATATGTTTGCAGTCCATTTTTTACGACTTGTTTCCCACTCCCTCTACTGTGAAGTCGTTTAGAGTCAAAGGAATATTCTAAGCTCACTAAAATTAAAAGCTATATGACTTTCAATCAATTGGAAAGCACCTTCTTATTTATTTTGTGTAGATAAGAAAAAAATGTTCATATGGAAAATTTTAGAGCAATGCAATTTTAATATGATTTTATAATCTAGGCTCAGAACCAAATTTTGTTTTCCCTTGTTAATTTTTACTCAATAGGTATCAAATTATAGGGTACATGTGGACTTCTTTGTCGTTTAACTATAGATAGGAGTGTTGCACATTTAATATTTTCTAATCAGTTCACAGATTCATTTTCATATTACCTGCCACTATAGAATCAGTTAGTTCACAGACAATCTTTCAAGCAAGACTAATCTCTTCTCATAGAGGATGTGGATATCATAACAGAATTACTTACATCAATCACACAGGACCATGTGTTGTTGTTGTTGTTAGGTGCCATTGAGTTGGTACTGACTCATAGAGACGCTATGTACAACAGAACAAAACACTGCCCGGTCCTGAGCCAACCTTAAAATCACTGCTACAGTTGAGCCCATCATTGCTGCCACTGTGCCAATCAGTCTAGTTGGGGGTCTTCCTTTTTTCTCAGACCCTCCACTTTACCAAACATGATATCCTTCTCCAGTGACTGGTCCCTCCTGAAAACATGTCTGAAGTATGAGAGACGAAGTCTGGACATCCTGGCCTCCAAGAAGCACTCTGGCTGTACTTCTTCCAACACAGATTTGTTTGTTCTTTTGGCAGTCCATGGTATTTTCAATATTCTCCTCCAGCCCCATAACTCAAATGCATCAATTCTATTTTCTTTATTCACTGTCCAATTTTTTAATTGTTGAGTGAAAGTTTACATGGCAAATCTTTCGGTTTACATTCAATAAATCATATTTTGTTCATTACAATGATTACAATCTCCTCCATTTACTATCATTTACCAGTATTTAACTATTCCCCACTTTTTAAAAAGTTTTGATTGTGAATTGATTGATAGTTTGCATGGGAGAGCATAGGTTTTACACCCATAATTTCACTGTAATGATTACAATCTCCTCCGTGCATCATCAAACAATAGTATTTGCTTCTATTCCCTCTGTTTGCTTGTTTTTTGAATGTACACAAATACACTCAGGAATATATAATCACTTAAACAACCAAAGGGCACATTCTACAAGACTGCCTCCTGGCCACTAGCACATACTCTTTCTCTTTCCATGAGTCTAGAGTCCTCGTGGCTCTATTTTTCCATGTCCTTATCTCTATCTCCATCTCCATCCACTGTTTCTCTGGATAGGGTCCCACATTCCACTCATGCTCTCCTCCCTTGATGGTTCTAAGATTCTCTTTTCCTGGACTGTAAGATTAATTACTTCCCTCTTTTTGTTACAAAACTTTTACCTTTGTAGTTGTGACAAAACAATTTGTCATGATAACAATTATTCACTGTTGAATCATGAGATTGTTTGATTTCTTGACTGCTGCTTCCATGAGCGCTGATAGAGAAACTGAGCAAACTGACGTCTTTGACATCCTCAATCTTTTCTGCTTTTATATGGATATTGTTTATTGGTCCAGTTGTGAGGATTTTTGTTTTCTTTACATTGAGGTACAACCCAACCGAAGGCTATGGTCTTTGATCTTCATCAGCAAATATTTTAGGAACTCTTAACTTTCAGCATACGAGGTTGTATTGTCTGAATTTCACAGGTTGTTAATGAACCTGTCTCCAAATTTGATCCCATGTTTTTCTTGATACAATCCAGCTTCTTGGATTATTTGCTCACCACACAGATTCAATAAGAATACAACCCTGGTGCACACCTTTCCTAATTTTAAACCATTAAGTGTTCCGTGTTCTTGTCAAATGACTGCTTCTTGGTCTCTGTTCAGGTTTCTCATGAGCACAATTAAGTGTTCTGGAATCATTCTTTGCAATGTTATCCATTGCTTGTCATGATCCACACATTCAAAAGCCTTTGTGTGGTCAATAAAGCACAGGTAAACATCTTTCTGGTATTCTCTGCTTTCAGCCAAGATCCATCTGACATCAGCAATGATATCCCTCATTCCACATCTTCTTCTGAATCAGCTTGAACCTCATCAATGATATTGTCCAATGATTTCAGCATTCTGTCTGAGCACCTCTCTTTGGAATGAACACAAGTAGGCAAGGTAGTTTTCCTCCAAATGTCTTGGCACAGATGAGTGAGTGCCTCCAGTACCACATCAGTCTGCTGAAAGATTTCAAGTTGCATTCCATCTATTCTTGCTGTCTTGCTCTTTGCTAATGTCTTCAATGCACCTTCAGAATCATTGGCTCTTGATCACATGCTATGACTTGAAATAGTTGAACACTGACCAATACTTCTTGATACAGTGACTCTGCATATTCCTTCCATTGTTTTTTGATGCTTTCTGCATCATTCATTATTTTCCCCTTTGAATCCTTCAACACTGAAAATTGAGGTTAGAATATTTTCTTCAGTTCCCTCAGCTTGAGAAATGCTGGGCATTGTCTTCTGTTTTGGTTTTCTAACTCGATGCCTTTGCACCTTTCATTATAAAATTTGACTTTCTCTTCTTGAGCTGACCTTTGAAATTTTCTGTTCAATTCTGGTACCTTCTCAGTTCTTCCATTTGCTTTAGCATCTCTATACTGGAGAGCAAGATTCAAAGTCTCTTCTGCCATCCATTTTGGGCTGTTCCTTTTTCCTTGTTTACTTAGTGACCTTTTGCTTTCTTCCTGTATGATGTTCTTGATGTCATCCCATAACTCTTCTGGTTTTCAGCCACTAGTATCTAAGGTATCAAATCTGCTCTTGATATGGTCTCTAAGTTCATGTGGAATATGTTCAAGGTCATATTTTGTTTTTTGTGGACTTATTTTACTTTTCTTCAGCTTCAGTCTGAGGCAGGACTGTGCAGAGACAATGAAAATGATGCAATTTTTCATGATATTCTAATACATTGAACTATTGTTTCTGTCAATGCATTGTACTTGGGATCTGTCTTAAAGTGCTCAAGGTTGGGTGAAAATTGGGTAACACAAAATATGGAAAACAAAAAGCTTAAAAAAATGGATATTTTCCAGATGAACTCGGAGTACATCATGCTGAGTGAAATAAGCCAGTCACAAAAGGACAAATATTGTATCAGACCAACATTATAAAATGTCAAAAAAGGCTTTCACATAAAAAGAAACATTTTTGAAGGTTACCAGTGGTGGGAGGGAAAAAAGAGGGCATATCATGAATAGAGGGTTAGGTTAAGTACCATCAGTTGGTTCTGACTCACAAAATGACTAAACACTGCCCAGTCAGTCCTGTGTCATCCTCACATTGTTGCTATGTTTGAGCCCATTTTTGTTTCCACTGTGCCAGTCCACTTCATTGAGGTTGTTCCTTCTTTTCTCTGACTTTTCACTTTACCAAGCATGATGTCCTTCTCCAGGGATGATGGGTTCCTCCGGATAACATGTCTAAGTATGAGAGATGAAGTCTTGCTATCCTGGCTTTGATGGAGCATTATGGCTGTACTTCCTTCAAGACAGATTTGTTTGTTCTTCTGACAGGACATAGTACTTTTAGTATCTTCCTCCAACACATAATTCAAATGCTTCAATTCTACTTTGTTTTTCCTTATTCACTGTATAACTTTCACATGCATATGAGGAGATAAAAAATACCAAGTTGGATGAGACAGACCTTAGTCCTCAAACTGATATCTTTGCTCTGGAACACTCTAAAGAGGTCCTGTGCATCAGATTTGTCTAATGCAATACTCCATTTAATTTCTTAACTGTAGCTTCCATGAGTGTTGATTGTGAATCCAAAATGAAGTCTTTAACCATGTCAATCTTTTATCCATTTATCATGATGTCATTTACTGGTCCATTGTGAGGATTTTTGTGTTCTTTACATTGAAGTACAATCCATACTGAAGGCTTTGACCTATGATCTTCATCAATATGTATTTTAAGACTTCCTTTCTTCCAGCAATCTAGGTTGTATCATCTGCATATCACAGGTTGTTACGGTGTCTTCCTCCAATCCTGATGCCACATTCTTAATATAATCCAGCTTCTCAGATTATTTGCTCAGCAAACAGACAGAGTAAGTACAGTGAAAGGATACAACCCCGCTGTACACCACTCAAAATTTTTCCTTTTTCTGTTTTAATGACTGCCTTTTGCTCTTTAATTCACGTTCTTCAGAAGCATGCAAACAAATATTAACTTGAGTGAAGGAGAGGGCCCAAAAAATGTTTGTTTGTTTTAAAGAAATAAGCAGATACATGTGCTTAAAAAAAAAAAAAAAAGACTATCATTTTTTGTACTTATATCTGAGAGGTCAATGCAATTTCTATTTAATAATTTTTTATGTATAAATGGAAAAAAGTAATGAAATATTCTACAATTTACTATGTATCATAATGTGCATGGTAGAAGTTAAGTTGTGACTACATAATCTTATATATTGAGTACTCAAAATGATTT
>NW_006408629.1:6113199-6126736 GCF_000296735.1 Chrysochloris asiatica
GAAGCAATTTACCCTTGTTTCCTTTATCAAAAAAAAAAAAAAAAATTTTTTTTTTTTTTCAATCTTCCTCTAGTAGATTATCTAGCCATCGAGGCTAGTTCAAAAGGGTACTGTATGCAAGTTTGGGAGTTCTTGTGCATCTCCCCTCACTTCATATCAGCTGGATGCCCAGCTCTTCCTCCTCTCTCGCTCATCTCCAGGTCAGTGGGAGTCAATGGACTGGGGTTGTCATGTGCCTTTAACCAAGTACTTTGACCTACAGTGCCACTGTCTCCATTTAAAGCACACATATACATATCTTGCTCAAACAAGGGCAATTTTTTAGGTCAAATTTTTTTCCTGTGTACTTTATGTTTTTTTTTTTTTTTATTATTGTTTCTGATATATTTCTTTTGAAATATGCATTTTGACATTTGGATTTTTTACATAATGAATAGGGATTCTTGAGTACAAGAGAAGTGCTAAAAGACCCAACCAATATTGATGTAATTTGGAAGAGTTCATTTACAACCACTTAATAGACTGGAGATCCACATGGTTCTATCTTGGAGTAATATTTCCAAATATTAAAGACACATAGAGATCAATAGCAGAAGTAATTAAATGAAATTTCTTTCCATACAGGTTTTTTGTTTATTTTTTCTCTTAAAGGGACTCAAGCAGTTCACTGCTCTCTTTATTACCATCTGGCTTTCCTTTCCTCTTCATTTCCTTCGTAACTGTAACTGCTCTAACTAATCTCTTCTAAACTCACTGGAATAAAATATCTTTATAACACAGTTATCTTTTCTTTATTTCTTTTTCATCCCCTATCTCAACTTTTTAATTGTGTGAATGATTTCTGTTTCTCATGCAGATTTTCTTTCTTCTTCTTCTTCTTTTTTGTCTGTAGACCTGAGAAGAAGGGCAGAAACATCATACCTAGGAAGGTCATTCCTCTGTCAAGAGGGGGTAACTCCTGTGCCCTTACACATTATTGGTGACAGGATGCTTTACTAGTTCTGTGTTACTCATTTACTTTAGCCAATGTCCATTTGAGTCCATTTCTTCAGTGAATATGGATCGATTCTCCCCATAATGACTTCTAGAACTGTATGCTTAGGAGAGTATCTTTTCAGGGTCTTATAAAATGTTCTGCTATTAGTTGAATATATTGTTTTGGTTTTGTCTGTGTAGGAGAGAAACAATGGAGGCAATGCACATTCAGGGTGAAGAAGGTGAGGTCGGAAGAATCCCAGAGATTGCTGAAAGAGGGATTTACATAAGATAGTTTAGCCTATGTTTAAGAAGTGACAATTTAGAGAAAAGAATATGGAGCATGTGATGTTATGGTAAAAGTAAAATGTGGTTTGGTCACTGAACAGATAGAACATATGAGCAAAAAAGAATATAATTTTCTAAAGATATGAGTTCAAGGAAAGACAAACATGAAAATAAGATAAGGAATTATGATTGCAATACTTTCCTACATTTTTAAACTGTATAAAATGAGACCAAAGACTTAAGTTTTGGTAATATAATGGAGACTTGGTAGCACAATGGTTAAGCACTTGGGTTTGGACCCACCTGTCATTTTATGGGAGAAAGATAATGGCAATCTGCTATTATAAAATTGTTGGATTCCAAGTGTGGCACTGTAGGATCAGCACTGGACTGTGAAGCACAAGGTCAGCAGTTCAAACCCACCAGCTGTTCTTTTTTTATTTTAAGTTTTTAATGTGAATTGAATGACAGTTTTTACATGGGAAAATATCAGCTTTACATTCATCCTATCATAGTTCATTTAATTGCAATGATTACAATCCCCTCCATGCATCATCATTCAACAGCATTTACTTCCATTCCCTCTGGTTGCTTTTTTTGGAAGTACACTGAAGCACTCTGGAATACAAAACCATTCAAACAACAAAAGGGTACATCCTGCAAGCCGTTCCCAGCCATCAGCACACAGACCCTCTCCCTCCCTGACTCCAGAGTCCCCAGCCACTCCATCTCTCCACTTCATCGTCTCTGCCTCCATCTCTGGCATCACTGCTTCTCTGGGATAGGGTCTCGTACTCCACTCTTCTCCCTTGATGGTCACAGGGTCCTCTGCTCCTGGACTGCAAGATCAACCACTCCCCTCATTTTGTTACAAAACATCTACCTTTACATTTGTAACTCTCACAATCAGTCCTGATAGCAATTATTCACTATTGAACCACAAGAGTCTTATTCCCATCTCCTTTCACCAGCTCTGTCCAGATAGGTTGGAAACCACTTAGTGGAGATTCTACCTTCCTCCACACACTCTGGAACTAGGCTCCCTCTTTAAAGCTTATAAGCCAGTCACCTCATGCTTTCATAGCCTCCCACCTTTTGGGTAGCCAGTGTGTAAGTTGCCCATCCCTGTTAACTCTGTGTATCAAGGGGGTGAGTATGATCCTCGCTGTAAAGATTCGTTCCCTCCCCTGAGCTACTACATCCATAAGTGTAGGTCAAGTTCATCAAACTGTAGTGGATTACTCATTTTTTCTCTTCTTTCTTCCTCCAGGCAAGTTCTAATCATCCAGCCATTGAAGCCAGATCAAATGGGTACTATCTGCAAGTATGGGTGTTCTTATGCATCTCCCCTCACTTTATATTAGCTGTACACTTCACTCTCTGCTCTAGTCCACTGTGGCCATGTCTCTGTCCCTGGGCCCAGGAATCCCCAGGTCTCGCCATACTCTGGCCAACCAGGTCTCAATCTAGGTTGACAGGAGTCTATTGAACGTGGTTGGACTTAGCCCACAACTTCATTGTTGTTTTTCCCCCCACTTTCCCTTATCGGTAGACCAACGTGGTCACCAGCAAGACCACATGCCTGCTCATATATTTCCCTTGAGTCTCAGTCTTGGAAGGGGGTTTGCCAGCTGTTCTTTAGAAACTCCATATAGGGTTGCTATGAGTTGGAACTGACTCAATGGCACTTAATAACAACAATAAAGACCAATTTTTTTTTCTCTCCTCCCAAGCATGGTGGGTCCCGTGATATAATTCTTAAACCAAAAGGTTGAATTCTGTGTAAGCTCTCCTTCTTCATAGAAATTCCAGAGGCTTGTTTCCACATGTTGCCAGAGTACATTAGATCGGTTAACAGCATCAAGCAAGAGGAGATGTATTTCATAACCTTTCTAAATGACTGGCATTAGAACTGTCCTGAAGAAAAATGCTCCCCGTAACTTCTTCTTTCAATCTTATTTCTATCATCTTTACAGTAGATTAGAGTTGTGCTTAACTGAATACACTACACCTCTGATAAACAAACAAAAAGGTCTTCAGACAAAGAGACATGATAAGAAAGCATTTCACAGAGATTTCTATGTCAGATTGCATATTGTGTGAAACAAACAAATGGCTCACCTTTATATACAATGGCTCCCTAAGATGGTCAACAAGAATGCAAGCTTTTTCCTCCCACACAGGATTGAGGTTCTTATGTATTATTTTACTTCTAAAAACTTCTTTTCCTCCAATTTTAAACTTCACGTATGGATCACTTGTTCCTGTTAACGAGACACAGATTGATCCACATTAATCACACCTTTCCGCAGATGCAAGAGAATGATGGCTTATCTAAACATCAAAAAGTACTTAAAGTATAAAAACGTTAATGAATCTTATCAAATGCTGGTATAGTAGATTACCCATTGAGCTGCTAAGTCAGCAGTTCGAATCTATCAGTTGATTCTAAGAAAGATGACGCTTTCTGTTTCCATAAAGATTAATAGCCTTGGAAACTCTACACAGGGTCGCTATGACTCAGAAGGGACTCAACAGCACACACTACCACTAACCACCACGTTATATGGAAAAATATGGGCTAGCACTTTTCCTCAATTTTTCTTCATGTGATTGAAGTGACCCTAAATTACTATTATAATTAATACTATTAGTAGTAATACTTTTGATAGGTTTTATCTTCTGAGTTTAATAGCGCAATTTTGTCTTGGTATTTAGATATCTTTTTTGATGCTGCATATGTAAGTTTAACTGAAATCCTAAACCATAGAGATCAATCTGACATTTCTCTTAGTAACATCTGGTTACCAATAAAAAGAATGACCAATGTTCTTGACTGTTGTAACTAGTTTCAAAGATTTACGTATGCTGCTGAAATTTTATATTAGTCTGATATACTTAGGGAGTCCTAGTGAGGCACTGTAGGAGAAGCACGGTAGCTATGACTCAGAATTGATATGCTAACCCATAGCAACAACAACAATCTAGTTAGGTAAATATGAGTCTCAAATTGGGCTTCAAGTTGTTCCTTGGATCCATAGTCTCTCTTGCTCAGAAGGTTTCAATTTTGGAACTCTAGGAAGGGATGGAGGTCTCAGAAGAAAGTATCAACGAGAAAGGAATAAATGTTTATTAAATAAGCTGCATCACTGTTGTGGTTAAGCGCCATCTAGTCGTTTCCGACTCATCGCGTTCCTCTACAGCATTTCTGAGGAGTGGCTAGTGGGTTTGAACTGCTGACCTTGTGGTTCACAGTCCAGTGCTAATCCTACAGCACCATACTAGAAGTCCAAAGTTGCATCATATTACCTATTAATACCTTCCACACGCCCTATAATGATAAAGAAAATCAGAGATGTCAAATAAATTGCTATGGATAGATACCTAACAAGAAATGGAGTTAGAATTTCAACCAAATAGTTTGACTCTAATGCCTGTATATTTTCTACTATAGGAGGTGTTTTTAAAAAATTCATGGAAAGAAACGGAATTAAAAGATAATGAAGTTTTCCCACAAACTGTTTGAAGATCATTTATTCAGCAAGAGAAAAGAAGCCTCGTGATGGGTAGCTTTATGTGTCAACTTGGCTAGGCTATGGCATATTGGTGTTTTGCCAAACACTATATGTTACTATGAAAGAGTTAACATGTGATTAACGAACATTTAAATCAGTGCATTGGAATTGACCCCATGGCAGTGGGTTTTAAAGCAAATTATCCTCCAAAATGTGGATGGGCCTCATTCAATCAGTTGAAGGCCTTAAAATTAAAAACAGGTTTACCAAGAAACACAGATTCTACATCAAGCTTTTAAATAGGCACTCTGCCAGAATTTTTTGCATGCTTCTTGGCCTATGAATTTTGGACACATAACTACCTAAATTTTCAACCTTTTGCCTGATCTATAGACTTTGGATTTGTCAGCACACACAATCAAGTAAATCAGTTATTGAAAATCTCTCTCTCTGATTCTTAGGTAAAACAATAAAAGACTTCTGGCTATTCTGAATTCCCTTGTACTTCCATATGAATTTGAGGATTGGTTTTATAATTTCTGAAAAAACAAAAGTTGTTGGAATTTTAATAGGGATTCTGTTGAATTTATTTTAGGTAGTACAGACATTTTAACAACGTTAAATCATCCAATACATGAACACAGGATTTTTTTCCCCCCATTAGTTTAGGTCGTCTAAAATTTGTTGCAGCAATGTTTTATAGTTTTCAGTGTATAGTCTTTCAGCCACCTGGTCAAATTATTTGTAGGTAAATTACTCTTTTAGATGATACTGTCAATGTTTTCTTAATTTCCCTTTCAGATTTGATTTGATTGAATTGTATCAATCTTTCATGTGCATTTGCTGTTTTGTTTCAGTATTACATCCAACCACAAGATGGCACTAATATGTAGCACATTAATGAAAAGTCAGCCCTCTATTTAAAAAAAAAAAGGTAGAGCTTGCCTACTGCACACTTTGTGTTCCCAGGCTTTTTCTAGCAACATGTGCATCAGTATCAGTTACTAGTTGAACCATTAACCTCATTAAAATATTTCTACAGTGATGAAATGAAAAGGCACGTAAATGAGAGATGAAAATAGGAAGTATACATGCTACAATAAAATTGAGATTTTGTTATTAACATCATTATTCACACATTCATTATCTCAGATAATGTTGATTTCAGAATTTATGATTTTATTTATTATTTTATTTTATAATGATAAATTCTATGTTTTTAAAATTCTAGAGTAGTTAACTCTGTTGCTGGTTGTTGTCATGTCTGCTTCTGTATGTGTAACAGAAGGAAACCTGGTCCTGAGTCCTCTTTATGACAGATGGTATGTTTGAGTACATGATCAATAAGGTTTTCATTTGCTGATTTTCAGAACCAGATCACCAGGACTTTCTTGTTAGTCTATCTTAGTGTGGAAACTCTGCTAAAACCTGTCCACCATGGGTGACTCTACTGCTATTTGGAATAATTCCAGAATCATAGTAACATGCAAGCCACCTAAGTAAGATAAACTGGCAGACAGATAGTGGATGCAAGAGAATACAAATTGCTTATTTTGAGCCAATGATTACATTATTTGGTTTGTTTTTGTTAAGTGCGATGGAGTGATTCATAGTGACCCTGTCTAGGTTTTCCAAGGCTGCAAATCTTTGTGAGAACAGAAAGTCTTATCTTTCTCCTGTGGAATGGATGGTGGGCTTGGACCACCAACCTTGTGGTTTGCAGTCTAATCCTTATCCTACAGAACCACCATGCTATATTATCTTAAAAAGTTCAATTAAATGTTTTGAATATGTTTTCTATCATTCTAAGGCTCTGGTAATAAAGGAATGCATGTCTCCATGCTATGTTTTGTTTCTTTCAGGAGTCAGGATACTAATGAATACTTCAACTCATTTGTCCTTTAATGTATTTGAAGTGCACATCTAGAATTGTATTTTTTTTCCTAGTCTGCTTTTGTGCAGCAATAAACAAAGTACACACAAGATGGTAGCCTCTGTTCTCTTAAAATAATATTGAAAATGTTTAAAATGCAAATAGCCATCTAACAATGAGCCTCCTAGGTGTCATTTCAGAATAAATGAGCCTTCTGCTTAACAAGTCTAAATCAATCTAACTCCAAATCTAGCAATTAATGAAACTGAGACAGTTATTCACATTCTGGGGGACTTATGACAATTCAATAATGCCAACTTTTAATCAAAAGCATGGAGTCCTGGTATGACATTATAGGATAAGCACAGGATTGCAAGGTTGGTGGTTCAAATCCACCAGTCACCTTTGGAAGCCCTATACAGAGTTGCTATGAGTCAGAAATGACTCAACGGCACTTAACAACAACAATAATCAAAAGCATGCAAAGTTACAATGTAATCTCTGTATTTGATGAACAAAGAAGATGAGAAGGAAGAGAAGGGGCGGAGAAAAACAGTGAGGGAAGAAAGAGAATGAAGTGAAGAGAAATAAAAGGAAGTGAACACAAATATTGCTGTTCAAGTTGGTTCAGACTCATAGGGACTCTGTGCACAGCAGAATGAAACTGCCCAGTTCTACACCATTCTAACAATTGTTGTTGTGGTTGAGTGCATTGTTGTAATCCCTGTGGTAGTCCAGCTCGCCAGTGGGCTTCTTTTTTGCTAACCCTCTACTTTACTGAGTATGACATCCTTCTCTAGGAACTGGTTCCTCCTGATGACATAGCCAACGTATATGAGACAAAGTCATGCCATCTTTGCTTCTAAGAAGCATCCTGACTGTACTTATTTCAAGAAAGAGTCAATTGTTATTTTAGCAGGTCATGGTACTTTCAATATTCTATGCCAACATCATGATTCAAATAACATTGATTCTTCTTGCTGGAAGTGAAGAAGATCAATGAACACAGCCTTCTGTATGTACTGTACCTGAGTGTAAAGAAAAGAAAAATCCTCATCATTGGACCAATGAGTAACACTATAATGAATGGAGAAAAGACTGAGGTTGACAAAGACTTCATTTTTTTTTTTTTTTTTGGATCAACCATCAACCCTCATGGAAGCAGCAGTCAAGAAATCAAACGACGTATCACATTAGGCAAGTCTGTGGCACAAAACGTCTTTTGAGTGTTCAGTAGCAAAGATACCAGTTTGCAAACTAAGTTGTGCTTGACCCAAGTCACGGTATATTTAATACCTTCATATTCATGTGAAAGTTGTACTATGAATACAGAAGACAATACAAGAATTGATGCACTTGAGTTATGGTATTGGAGAAGAATATTAAAAGTATCATGGACTGCCAGAGAATAAACAAATCTGTGTTGGAAGAAGTATTACCAGAATGAGTCTTAGAAGCAAGGAAGGAGGGAAAACAAAAACTCCAACAAGCAAAACTATAAGTACTAACAATGCAAACAGTTATATGTTGTTGTTGTTGTGTGCCATTGAGTCGGTTCTGACCCATTGTGACCCTGTATAGGGTTTCCAAGGAGGGGCTGGTGAGCTTTAACTGATGACCTTGTGGTTCAAACCAATTTTGCAGTCCAGCGCATTAACCTGGACTCCAAATAGTTCTATGACTCTTGTTAATTCTATCCTATCACTCTCTGCAACCATTCAAAGACAATTATATTATAATAAGATTAAAATGTATCAGGAACCGTCATGGTAATTGAATAATGTAATCTTTGGTACATTCACAATAAATGTACATTTAAGTACATCCAATTTGAGAACAACCGGTAAGTCAATAGTCTCATATTTGTCTCCCTGCTTTGAGCCTTCCCCATTCAAATTCGTTCTCCAAAATCCTATGCCTGAATAGTTTTTCCGACATAGAAATCTGATGTTATCTCCTGGCTTTAAATTCATTGCTTTCTCACTGATTTCTGAGTAAAGTTCAAATGCTTTAACCTATCACAAAAACTTTTTTCTTGCTAAAATCTCCAGACTCATCGATCACCAATGTCTCATCTACAAAACAAGTTGCAATGTTCCCAATCCACAGCTTCTCTCAAATGTCTGTACCTCATCCCTTTCCCTCTGCCTTCAGTGCTCTTCTCCACAATCCCCAGGATTCTCTCAGTGATAATGCAAGCTTCATTGCTGCTTTGACATCATTCCTAATCTACCCTATGGACACTGTTGTTGCTGTTAAGTGCTGTTGTGATGGTTTCAACTCATAGTGATCCTCTATATGACTTCCAAGCAGTTCCTGGTGGGTTTGAACTGTTGACCATGCAGTTAGTAGTCCAGTGCTAATCCTACACCACCACACAAGGACTCCTAATGTACACTGTTGCTGTTGTTGTTGTTTAGTGCCAGTGAGTCAGTTCTGTCAAATAGTGAACCTGTATAGTATTTCTGAGGATTGTAAATCTCAGAAGCAGAAAGCCTTATCTTTCTTCTGTGGAACAATTGGGGGCCCAAACCACCAACCTTGTTGTCAGCAGTCCAGTGCTTATCCTATAGAGCCCCAGTGCTCCCTCTGGACAGTATTAGGGCATTCTAATAATTCCCACTCTCAAACATCATCTGCCAAAGTATTTGGGTCTTGTTTATTTCTGATCCCTGGCTTGTGGTATAGTGCCAACGTCATCAAATGTGATCAATAAATATTGTTTGACTTAAAACGCACATGCTTAAATAAATGAAGGAATGTATGCATTGGCTTGAAATAACAGCAAATGCTGTTGGAAATAACAGCAAATGCAGTTGGAAGACAACTGTCTGGCCGACTGATTGGAAGAGATCAATGTTTGTGCCCATTCCAAAGAGAGGTGACCCAACGGAATGCAGAAATCATCGGACAATCTCTTTGATATCTCAAGTGAGCAAAATACAGAAACGGCTGCAATCATACATTGACAGAGAACTTCCAGAGGTTCAAGCTGGATTCAGAAGAGGCCGTGGAATGAGAGATATCATTGCTGATGTCCGATGGATCTTGGCTGAAAGCAGAGAATATCAGAAGGATGTTTACCTGTGCTTTATTGACTACGCAAAGGCTTTCGATTGTGTGGATCATGACAAGCTATGGACAACATTGAGAAGTATGAGTATTCCAGAACACTTAATTGTACTTCTAAGAAATCTGTACCTAGATCAAGAAGCAGTTGTTCGAACAGAACATGGGAACACTGAATGTTTTAAAATTGGGAAAGGTGTGAGACAGGGTTGTATTCTTTCACCATACTTATTCAACCTGTATGCTGAGCAAATAATACGAGAAGCTGGGTTCTATGAAGAAAAACGTGGCATCAGGATTGGAGGAAGACTCATTAACAACCTGCGATATGCAGATGATACGACCTGATCGCTGAGAGTGAAGAGGACTTGAAACATTTACTTATGAAGATTAAAGAGCACAGCCTTCGATATGGATTGCATCTAAATGTCAGGAAAACAAAAATCCTCACCACTGGACCAATAAACAACATTCTTATCAATGGAGAAAAGATTGAAGTTGTCAACGACTTCATTTTTCTTGGATCAACTATCAACACTCGCGCAAGTAGCAGTCAAGAGATCAGACGACGTATTGCACTGGGCAAATCTGCTGCACAGGAACTTTTTAAAGTGTTGAAGAGTAGAGATGTCAGCTTGAGGACTAGGGTGCGCCTGACCCAGGCCATTGTGTTTTCAATAGCCTCATATGGATGCGAAAGCTGGACAGTGAATAAGGAGGATCGTAGAAGAATTGATGCCTTTAAGTTGTGGTGTTGGAGGAGAGTACTGAAAGTGCCATGGACTGCCAAAAGAATCAATAAATCTGTTTTGGAGGAAGTGCAGCCAGACTGCTCCTTGGAGGCCAGGATGGCTAAACTTCGTCTCTCCTACTTTGGACATATTGTCCGGAGGAAACAATCGCTGGAGAGGGATGTCATGCTGGGTAGGGTGGAGGGTCAGAGAAAAAGAGGAAGACCCCCAATGAGATGGATCAGCCAGGTGGCATCATTGATGGACTCGGGTGTGGCAGCGGTAGTGAGGTTGGCCCAGGATCGGACATTGTTTCATTCTGCTGTGCATGGGGTCGCTATGAGTCGGTTCCGACTCGATGGCACCTGACAACAACAACAACAACAGCAAATGCTAATGAGGGAACCAGGAAGCAAGGTGCACATTCTTTATTTCCCATTCATTATGGTTCTAAGAATTTCATTTTCAGATACTGAACCTATGATATATGAAGCATAATATCACAAAAATATTGCATTATTAGAGTCCTGGTGTGGTGCTGTAGGGTAAGCATGGGATTGTGAATCACAAGGTTGGAAGTTCAAACCCACCAGTCACTCCTGGAAACCCTACATAAGGTCGCTATGAGTCAGAATTGACTCTACAGCATTTAACAACAACTGGGCTAATATTTTTATAATACAAGCTACCATTTGCCATAGTCACTTTATCAAACTATGATAACTGACATTCTTGGTAATTCTTAAAAATGATCAAATTGTCCAAGTTTTTAAAAATGCTTTTAGGCAATTTCATTTTAGTAGCAATCTATTTTTAATGCTTGTTTACTTGATTGAGTGAATGAGATTTATTCAAAAATAATTAACTGGAGACTAATGAACTGAAAGTGAATGAATATGCTGTGACACAGCAATAAATTAAAAATGCTAAGTACAGGGAAAAAGTCAGATTTCGCACAAAATATTTAGAAGGATAAAGTTTATTCTTACAGGATCAGAGGAGCTATGGCTGATACTGCTATTTCTCACCAATATCTGCAGCTTCCTCTTCTTCCAGGCTCATAGATTATTTGCATTTTCTAATCCTTTTAAATTAGATGTGGTCCTGTGACTGAGGACTGGATTCTGGCTAATAGAATGCAAATAGAAGTTGTGTGCCACTTTCAGGCTTAGCCCAGGACACCATCCCATCTATAGTCCTCCCTCAACATTGACACCCTAAACAAGAGCAGACCACATGACAGCAAGACTCTGGGTCCTGAATTCTCCACCAAGCAAAGGCGCTACCATCACCGAAAATGGCCTATAACATTGTGATAGTTAAAGTTTTAAGTCAACTGAACTAGGCCAGGATTCTCAGTGATTTGGCAGTTAAGATGTAGTATTCCCCCATCATGAGCTCCCATATAATGAAATCACCTCCATGAGAAGATTGGCTATGAGCAGTCAATCAGCTGAAAGGATAGTTCCTTGGGGGTGTGGTCTGTTTTTTAATATATGTAGACTCTGTGGAAAAGCTACCTCACTGTTTTCTGGGTCTCAATCTTGCATCTAGCTCATCATCTGACCTCCAGTTCTTTAGCTATGAGCCAGTTGCCTGCAGTATTGCCTGCTGATTCTGGGAGACATCAGCAGCCTGCCATATTACATGCTAACCTTATGTCATTTGACTCTGTAGCCAGGAGCCTGCCATCTGGCCTACTGATCATGGGCTCATTAACTTCTGTAGCTATGTGAATCAGGATTAGTGTGCAACCTGACATGTGACTCATGGACTTGGAACTTAACTGCTTCTACAACTGGGTGAGCCATTTCCTTGATATAAATCTCTCTATATATATATATGTGTGTGTGTGTGTGTGTGTGTGTGTGTATATATATATATATGATTTCAAGGCTGTAAATCTTTGTTGTTAGGTGTTGTCATTAGAACTGACTCATAGTGACCTTATATAGAACAGGGCGAAATACTGCCCGGTCCAATATCACAATCACTGTAACACTTGAAACCATTGCTGCTGCCACTGTGCCAATTCATCTCCTTGGGGGTCTTTCTCTTGTTCATTGACACTACACTTTACCAGCATGATGTCCTTCTTCAGGGACTGGTCACTCCTGATAATCTGTCTAAAATATGAGAAAAAAAGACTGGCCATTCTGGCTTCTAAGGGACATTCTGGCAGTACTTCTTCCAGTGAAGATTTGTGTGTTTTTATGGCAGTCCATGGTACTTTAAATATTCTCCTCCAACCCAGAATTCAAATGCATAGATTCTTCTATGGTCTCCCTTATTCATTTTCCAACTTTCATTTGCATATGAAGGAGCTGAAATTACCAAGACACACCTTAGTCCTCAAACTGATATCATTGCTCTTGAACACTTTAAAGAGGTCTTGTGCAATAGATATAAATAACAAAATATGTCATTTGATTTATTGACAGTTTTACTCTGGTGGTTTGGGAGTTGCTGTGATTCAGGGAGCTACACCACCGGTATTTTAAATACCAACAGGGTCAACCATGGTGGACAGGTTTCAGATGAGCTTCCAGATGAAGACAGACTAGGAAGAAGGAGGGACAGACTACTTTCGAATATTTAGTCACTGAAAACCTTATGCATAGCAGAGAAACACTGTTAGATACAGTGACGGAAAATGAACCTCTCAGGTTGGAAGGCACTCAAAATGCGACTGGGGAAGAGCTGCCTCCTCAAAGTACAGTTGACTGTGATGATGTGAATGGAGTAAAGCATGTGGGAGTAAAGCCCATAGGACCTTCATTTGTTTATGGGGCACAACTCAAAATGAAGACACACAGCAGTAAACATATATTAATAATCGGATCATGGAATGTATGAAGTATGAATCTAGGAAAATTGGAAGTTGCCAAAAATCAAATGGAACGCATAAACATCAATATCTTAGGCATTAGAGAGCTGAAATGGACTGGTATTGGCCACTTTCAAGTTTACAACTACATGGTTTACTATGTAGTTGAAGGAATGACAAATTGAAGAGGGATGGTATTGCATTCATTGTCAAAAAGAATGTATCAAGACCAGTCATGAGGTACAATGCTGTGTGTGAT
>NW_006408629.1:6127091-6128395 GCF_000296735.1 Chrysochloris asiatica
GGCCTTGGTGATAGAAATTATGCTGGAGATTGCATGACAGAATTCTGTAAAATCAATGATTTGTTTATTTCAAATACCTTCTTTAGATAGCATAAGAGACAACTATACACAGGGACCTCGCCAGATGGAATACATAGAAATCAAATTGACTACATCTGTGGAAAGATATGATGGAAAAACTCCATATCATCAGTCAAAACAAGGCCAGGGGGGCAGTTTGTGGAACAAACCATCAATTGCTCATATGCAAATTCAAACTGAAGCTGAAGAAAATGAAAACAAGTCTATGAGAGCCAAAATATGACCTTGGTTATATCCCACTTGAAATAAGAGATCATCTGAAGAACAGATTTGATACATTAAATACTAAAGAACGAAGACCAGAAGAGTGGTGGGATGACATCAAGAAAATCAAACATGAAGAAAGCAAAAAGTCATTAAGAAGACAAGAAAGAAGGAAAAGATCAAAATGGATGTCAGAGGAGACACTGAAACTGGCTCTCCAGAGATGCTAAAGCAAATGGAAGAAATGAGAAGGTCCAAGAGCTGAATAGAAAATATCAAAGGTCAACTATGGAAGATAAAGCCAAATATTACAACAAAATGTGCAAACTTCTGGAGTCAGAAAACCAAAAAGGAAGAACACGTTCAGCATTTCTCAAGCTGGGGAGACAAAAGAAAAAATTCAAGCCTCGACTTTCATTATTGAAGGATTCTCTGGGCAAATTACTGAATGATGCCGAAAGCATCAAAAGAAGATGGACGGAATATACAGAGTCCCTGTACCAAAAGGAAATCGTTGATGCTCAACCATTTAAAGAGGTAGTGTATGATCAAGAACCAATGATACAGAGGGAGGAAATCCAAGGTGCATTGAAGAAACTGGCAAAGAACAAGGCACCAGGAATTAATGGAATAAAAATTGAAATCTTTCAAGAAAGTGAGGTTGCACAGGAGGTACTCACTCATCTATGCTAAGAAATATGGCAGACAACTATCTGGCTGACTGATTGGAAGAGATCCATATTTATGCCCGTTTCAAAGAGAAGTGACCCAAGGGAATGCAGAAACCATTGGACAATATCTTTGATATCTCCTGTGAGTAAAATTTTATTAAAGGTAATAGAGAAATGGCTGCAAATATATATTGACAGAGAACTTCCAGAGGTTCAAGCTGGATTCAGAAGAGGCCATGGAATGTGGGATATCATTGCTGATGTTCGATGGATCTTGGCTGAAAGCAGAGAATACCAGAAAGATGTTTACCTGTGATTTATTGACTATGCAAAGGCTTTCGATTGTGT
>NW_006408629.1:6129375-6131253 GCF_000296735.1 Chrysochloris asiatica
AGGGATAAGGCAGTGTTTCATTCTGTTGTGCATAAGGTCACTATGAGTCAGCACTGACTCGATGGCACCTAACAACAACAGCAACAACAACTTCCATGAGTGTTGATGGTTGTTCTTAGCAAAATGAAGTCTTTGACATCTTCAATCTTTTCTCCATTTATATGGATGTTGTTTAGTGATCCAGTTGTGAGGAATTTTGCTTTTTTTTTACACTGAGGTGCAACCCATACTGAAGGCTGTGGTCTTTGATCTTCATCAGTAAGTATTTTAAGTCCTCTTCACTTTCAGCAAGCAAGGTTGTATCCTCTGCAAATCACAGGTTGTTAATTAGTCTTCCTCCAATCCTGATGCCACTCTCTTCTCCATATAATTGAACTTCTCTGATTATTTGCTCGGCATACAGATTAATTATGTATGGTGAAAGAATACAACTGTGGTGCACACCTTTCCTAAAATAAAAACATTCAATGTCCCCTTGATCTGTTTGAATTATTGTCTCTTAGTCTGTGAACATGATTGTTTTTGAATATTCATTTCCTGCAATGGTGTCCATAGCTTGTCATGATCACACAGTTGAAAGCCTTTACATAGTCAATAGAGCACTGGTAAAGATCTTTCTGGTATTTTCTGTTTTCAGTCGAGATCCATCTTACATTAGCAATGTTCTCCCTCATTCCATGTCCCCTTCTGAATTTGGCCTGAGGCAGCTTCCTGTTAATGTATTGCTACAGCCATTTTTGAATTATCTTTAACAAAATTTTACTTGAATGTGTTATGAGTGATATTGTCCAATGATTTCTGCATTTGGTTCAGCCACTCTCTTGAAATGGGCACAAATATGGTTCTCTTCCAATCAGTTGGCACCTTGGACTTTTTCCTTCAGTACCATTGGCTCTTGATCATATGCTACCTCTTGAAATGTTTGAACACTGATTGTTTTGCCCAAAGAATCCTTCAGAATTTTAAGCCAGGGCTTGAATTTTTTTCCAGCTTGAGAAATGCTTAGCCTGTTCTTCCCTCTTGGCTTTTCAACTCCAGGTCTTTGCATATTTCATTATAATATTTGACTTTGTCTTTAGAAATTTTCAATTCAGCTCTTTTATCTTCTCATTTCTTCCATTTGCTTTAGATCTCTATGCTGGAGAGCAAGTTTCAGAGTCTCTTCTGACAATCATTTTGGTGTTTTCCTTCTTTGTCTTCTTAATGACTTTTTGCTCTCTTCTTGTATGATGTTCTTGATGTCATCTCACAACTCTTCTCACCTTCGGTCATTAGTGTCTGGCGCATCAAATCTGTAAATCTTTAGGCAAGCAGAAACCTCCTGAGGAATGACTGGTGGACATGAATTGCTGACATTGTGATTAGCAATCCAGTGTTTATCCTACAGTGCCAATAGGCTGCACATATGCATTTCACTGGTTTTGCTTCTGTAGCAAACCAACCCAGCTTACATCAAACATTAGAATCATAAAGATATAAATTTTTATTTTTATTAGACCACTGAGATTTAGTTGTTTATCTTTTATATGTGCTAACACTATTTACCTTAACTGATAAATAAAAAAATCAATGAAAGTACTCTCTCAAATATGTGACATTGATTTACTAGGGTAGGTATTATGGTAACATGGGAAGGCTGGGATATACTATTTGGCCTCAAAGTGACATCTTTTCTTTTTAACATTTTAAAGAGATCTTTAATAGCAGATTTCCCTCCATGAGTGTTGATTGTGGATCCAAGCAAAATGAAGTTTTGACAACTTCAATCTTTTCTCTGATTATCATAATATTATTTGTTGGTCCTCTGTCAAGATGGCGGATAGGGTAGACGTGTAGTGAGGAGCTCGGTCAACAACAACACGGAATACCGGGCCAAGA
>NW_006408629.1:6134918-6148317 GCF_000296735.1 Chrysochloris asiatica
AGGATTTTTGTTTTCTTCAAATTGAGTTGTAATCCATACTGAAGGCTGTATTTGATCTTCATCAGCAGGTTTTTCAAGTCCTTTTTGCTTTCAGCAAGCAAGGTTGTGTCATCTTCATACAGCCATTCCTCCAGTTTTGATACCATAGTCTTCTTAATATAGTCCAGTTTCTCGGATTATTTGCTTAACATACATCTTAAATAAGTATGGTGTAAGGATACAACCCTGATGTAAACTTTTCCTGATTTTAAACCATTCAGTAAACCCTTGTTCTGTTCAATCAATTGCCTATTGTGTTATACACAGGTTCCATATGAGGAAAAAATAAGTGTTCTGGAATTCCTAGTCTTACTAATATTAGCCATAGTTATGATCCACACTGTTGAGTGTCTTTGCACAATCAATAGCATACAAGGAAACATCTTTTTTGTATTCTCTGCTTTCAGCCAAGATCCATCTGTGGCCAAAATGATAACCATTGTTTCATGTCACCTGAATCCAGCGTGGATTTCTGACAGTTCATTACAATATTTAAATTTAACTTTTCAAATTGTCCTTTGATATTTTCTGTTCAGCTTTTTTACACAACATTCTATCCATTTGATTCAGCTACTTTACATTCAATATCAAGCTTAAGAGTCTCTTGTGACATCCATTTTGGTCTTTACTTTCTTTCCTGTCTTTTAAATGATCTTTTGTTTTCTTGTGTGATGTTCTTTATATCATCCGAAAACTCTCTGGTCTTCAACTACTAGTGTTGCACACATTAAATCTATTGAGATGGTTTATAAATTCAGGTGACATGGACCCAAAGTCATATTTTGGCTATAATGGACTTGTTTTAATTTTCTTCAGCTTCAGCCTATACTTGAATATAAACAATTGATGGTATGCTCCAAAGTTGGCCCCTGGTCTAGTTTTGGCTGATGAGATAGAGTGTTTTCACCCTCTTTTGACACAGATGTAGACAATTTTATTTCTGTGTATTTCATCTGGTAAGGTCCATGAGTGTAGTCAATGGTTTTGAAAAAAATTATTTGCAATGAATAAGTTATTGTTTTTTTAAATATTCTATCATGTCGTCTCCAGCATAATTTCCATCAAGGTCATAGTTTCCAATTATGGAGACTTCTTTTTTTTTAACTCTCACATTCCAATCACCAGTAATTATCAATGCATCTTGATTGCATGTTTGATCTATTTCAGACTGAAGAAGTTGGTAGAATTCTTCAATTTCTTCATTATTGGCTTTGGTGCCACTCCTCAGAAACCCTATATGGGGTTGCTATGAGCTGGAACCAACTCAGCAGCACTTAAGAACAACAATAACAATGTAAATTTGAATAATAATCATTTTAACTGGTCTTCCTTTCAAGTAAATAGATATTATCCTATCACCGAGAGCATTGTACTTCAAGATAGCTGTTGAGATGTTCTTTTTGATAATGAATGAGATGATGCCATTCCTCTTCAATTTTTCATTCCCATTTCAAACCATATGATTGTCTGACTCATTATGGTAATAACTGTCCATTTCAGCTCACTAATGCCTAAGATAGCAATCTTTACACATTTCATTTTATTTTTGACTACTTCCAATTTTCTTAGATTCATCATCGTACTTTCCATTTTGTGATTATTAATGGATATCTGCAGCTGTTTCTTGTCATTTCGAGTTGTGCCCCATCAGCAAATAAAGGTCTTGAGAGCTTTGCTCCATCCACTTAATGAAAGTCAACTCTACTTGGAGGAGGTAGCTCTTTTCAGTTGTATTTTGAGTGCCTTCTAATCTGAGAGGCTCATCTTCCAACACTATCAGATTAGGTTCCACTGCTATTTGTAAAGTTTTGCAGGAATAATCCCTTGGAAGTGGACTGCCTATTTCATCTTCCTAGTCTGTTCTGAGTTTGGAAACTCTACTGAAGCCTGTTCACCAGTGGTGACCCTGCTGGTATTTGAAACATCAGTGGCATAGCTTACAGCATCACAGCAACACACAAACCACCACAATAAGACAAACTGGCAGATGTAAATGTTCAGAGAAGCAGATTGCCACAGCTTTCTCCTAAGGAGCAGCTCGTGGGTTTAAAGCATTGACCTGTCAGTTGGAAGCCAAGTACCTGACCACTATACCACCAGACCTCACTGCTGTCAAGTCATTCTTGCTCAGAGTGACCCTATAGGGTAGGAGAGGACTGCCCCATAATGTGTGCAAGGATATAAATCTTGATAAAAGCTGACTGCTTCACCTTTCACCCATGGAGCAGCTTGTAGATTCAAACCACTAACATGTTGGTTAGTAGGGGGCACTGTAGCCACTATGCCACCTCTTTTACCCAAACCCCAAAATCAAACCTACAGCTGTTGAGTTGATTCAGACTTATAGGAACTCTATAGGGCAAAGAAGAATTGCTCCACATGGTTTCCAAGGCTGTAAACCTTTACAGAAATAGACTGCCTCATCTTTCTCTCATGTAGCAGATGGTAAGTTCAAAGTACCAGCCATTCAGTTAGCAACTCAATACTTAATCCATTTCACTACCAGGGCTAGATACTCCATTACAGGAAGTAAGATAGACAAATCTTTTGAGTAACAAAAACTCATTAAACAGCCTACATGGCAAAAGTCAGACTGAGGGTGTGGTCTTCTCAAACAAGCTTGATGGTTTTAAGATTCAAATAACCCCAAATGTATAGAAAAGAGTAGACCTGCTTCAGAGGGTTTCCAAGGCTGTAAATCTTTAAGGAAGCAGACTGCTGTATCTTTCTCCTGAGGAACAACTGATGGGTTTGAGTACTGGTATATCTGAGAAAAAATGATAGACGTGGTTACTGACACAGGGAAGCTCACTACACTTTTCAGATAAAGATTTATCTGAATAAGGAAGCAGAATTCTAAAGCTGTACAATCTCCCAGGAGGGCAGGCTCTTCAAAATCCATTTCAGCTATGACTCTAGGCAATAATGTATAAGAAGAAATTAGATATTATTATGGTGGAGCCAGTTGTTACAGACAATAATAAACAAGGGAAATCATCTTCCCAGAGAGTAGTGATATAATCAAGGAATCTCTATACTTTCCAGGCAAGAGGCCTTCAATAAGCCTGTCCATGGGGATGCCAGACTTGCTTTGTGTCCCCCATGCTTTCTTTTCTGTCATTATACAAGGGAGTTTCAAAAAGTTTACGAGAAAATGAAACTAAAAGATTCCTGCTTAACCTAACAAGGGACAGCAACTCTGGCCATATAGCCAAGCTACACCTGCACCCTGTAAAATCCCAACAGAATAAGCAAAAGCCAACACCAGCTACTATATACAAGAACAATGCATAAAGCCAACACCATTTAAAAACAAACTAAAGAGGGCAGTGAATACAATGCAGGACAGAAATCCCATCACAGAGAGCTGACAGAACTTTAGAGATAAAGATGCAAAGAATTTTTCATCTACCCATTTCTCTTTTTCTCCATTTGTGCACCACAACTTGGTTGGCTAGAGGGAGTGCCTGGGTAAATGCCCGGAGGGTCCTACTGTGCATGTGCACATATCTGCTCAGCTGTGAACTGCCTCCCACTAGGAGAAAAATCCTATGGCTTTTTTGTTTTGCCCCCCGCCCTCCTGCTTTTAAAGTAGACTCTATCTCTCCCTACACTACCCAAGAAGAGACAGCAATTGCAGTCATATAGCCAAGTTACAATCATACACTATAAAACCCCATCATTGAGGCAAGAGCCAATACTAGCTGCTATACACCAGATAGACAGCCAACACATGCTACAGTTACTCTGAGTTGAGTGATAAGAAAAGGGAAAAGGGAAACCCATCACCTTATCACATCTACCTGGAGGCAATCAGAATACATAATAATACATCAACATACATTCATCTAATTGAAATCATGTCTAATTATTGAAGATGCCCAAGAAACAGCTGACCATATCAGCACATGTCCAGAAACAAGATAGATTAACTGAGGCAAATAAGCTGGAGGTAGATTTAGACTTCTCATTTGTAGGAGGGCAGGCTTTGGAACTGCCTTAGAGGGAAATCAGGAGAATGATAGTAAGATATATTCAAACACTACACAAAGGGGTTGAGAAAAATAAAGAAGTCAGGAAACTGCTACAGGAACAATCAAATAAGACAGATACAGCATTGGAAATAATTCAAAACCTGCAAAAAGAGGTCCAAACTATTAATAATGAAATATCAGAAATAGACAATACATTGAAAGGGCAAAGGAGCAGAATTTAAGAGATGGAAGCTAGGACCAGTGAGCAGGAAGACAAATGTCTCAGTACTGCTAAGATAGAAGAGCAAGCAGAAAAAAGGATAAAAAAAATCTGAAGAAAGTCTAAGACTCATGTTGGACAATATAAAGAGGAATAACTTAAGAATTATTGGTGTTCCAGAATAGGAAGAATCACACAAGTCACACAGAGGAGATAGTTGAAGAACTGCTGGAAGAAAATTCCCTTAACATACTGAAAAATGAAAAGATAAGCATGGAAGAAGTTCAGTGAACTCCAGGAAGGATAGACTCCAAAAGAAAATCACCAAGATATATCATAATCAATCTCCCCAAAATCAGAGCCAAGGAAAGAATTCTGAAAGTAGCTGGGGAAAAGAGAAGTGTTACTTACAAAGGCAAGATAAATGAAATTAAGGGACTATGGAATTCTTCCACAAACTTTATGACACCCCTCTGTATATTGGATGCTGGGAAGATTTATACTTCATGGGGAAACAAGATGCACATTTGGCCCTGATAAAGAAAATTCCTTCTATTCAGGATCCTGGGCTTTCAATTAGATACAGTTACGAGATGGGATTTTGAATCATTTCCCTTGGGGAAAGTTGAGTTTCTTCTTTATTTAGAAGCAAAAACTAACCAGATACTTGGTAACCAGAAAGCTGGATTGAGGCCAATACTGCTATTGTTTGGAAGTATTCAGGTTTTTCTCTTCTTGAGCACATAACTGGACTCTGCCTTCTATCTGTTGTTGTCTAATTGGTTCTAAACCATAGTGACCCTCTATAGTGTTTTCTAAGAGCAGCTGGTGAGCTTAAACTGTCGACCTTGTCATTCAAAGTGATTTTGCAGTTTAGGGCATTAGCCCACAGCACCACACCAGGACTCCTAGCCTCCTTTAAAACTAGGAGTGACTAGTGGCTGTATTTTGGTCGAATGAATATAAGCTCAGAAGTTAAAGTGTGTCAATTCTAAATATGGCCCTTAAAAGCACCCATATGCGATCCTCACTATTTCTCCATCAACAGGCTGAAGAGAGAAGCCTCTGAGGGCCAAAGGAAACGCAATAATGTCAGCTGGAAAAACAAAACAAAACAAAACAAAAATCTTGGGTCCCTGCATGACTGTGTGAAGCTACGGTTTCACCTCCCTACTGGGGATCCAAATTGAGCTATGATCGGAGCAAAATAAGTTTGTATTATGTTAAATGGAGTCCTGGTGTGGCGCTGTGGGCTATGGCCCTGGACTGCAAAGTCAGTTTGAACCACAGATCAGTGGTTCAAGCTCACCAGCTGCTTCTTGGAAATCCTGTACATTGTCATTATGGGTCAGAACTGACTCAACAGCACTTAACAACATTATGTGAAGCTTATAGGTTTAGTCACTTACATTAAGTAATACAAAATCAAGCCAAATCACACTATAATTACAATATTTGATACTCATAGTAAAGAAAATAAAAGATACAAGTACTTTCAAAAAAGAAACTCACTTGTTTTTAGTTTTAAAAAAATAATTTAAAAATCTTATTAGCCAAAAAAACAATGGCATGGAGAGACAGAGCAGCTGTGGAATCTAGGCCCTTGGTCTGAGAAAGGCTGTGTGCCCTTTGACATTTAGATGAGTTTTGTTTTTTGTTTTTTTCTCTTTTGTATGTGTATATCAAATATTTTTGCCTTGTTGATTTGTGAAAAATAAGATATAAAATGGAAGCCACAGGGAGGAAGCAGGATAACTTGTTCCAGGAAGCGGATTGTAACACCCTTGATATGAAACAAAATGTATAATTGGTCAAAGTAAAGCTGATGATCTTGTCTGTTAATTTTCACCCAATTCACAATAAAATGTTAAAAACAAAATCCAGTTAGCCAAACGTTTTCTTAAATGATCAACAGTTTACTCAAATAATGCTTCCTTCCAAAGAATTAATACTAAAAAATATAGTTCTCAGAACTTATGCTACTACTACCTGTCTTGTGGTGGCCTGAATGTTGATGTGTAAGCTATGGATGTCAAATATGAGCAAGGTCATCCATGGTGCACAGGTTTTCATGAAGCTTTCAGACTAAGACAGACTAAGAATAAAGTGCACAGCAATCTACTCCTGTAAATTAGTCAATGGAAAACTTACGAGTCACAATAGAACATTGTTCAGTTATCTTGCTTTGGACATATCATCAGAAAGGATTAGTCTCTAGAGGACAACATCATACTTGGTGAAATAGAGTGTCAGTGAGGGCATAGGGTACCCTCAATGAGTAGGGTTGGCATAAGCACATCAATGATAGACTCGAACATGCTGGTGATTGTGAGGATGATGCAGGACCAGGCGCTGATTAATTCTGTTGTGCATAATGTGTCTATGAGTTGGAGTCGACGTAATAGCAGTTAACAAGGACTCACAAAAATTCTACACTGAATCTTCTATTAGAACTCAGTAACATTTAATACAGTATTAATAGATACATTTTAGGTGGATTATTTCTATTATTTCAGATATCTTAAGGGAAAGTTATATTGATTCTGGTAGTGGTGCTGGTGGTGTGCTATGGAGTCAGTTCTGACTCAGAGCTCCCCTGCATAAGGTTTCTGAAGTTGCAAATATTTATGAAAGCAGAAAGCTTCACCTTTCTCCCCTGAGATAGCTGGTAGTTTCAAACTGGTGACCTTGAGTTTAGCAGCCCGACTTATAACCACTACACTACTAGAGCTCCTTACATTGATTCTACTGTGTTTATTAATATGGACAATTACTAGCCATATTGTCTTACTTAATTGATCAAATGGTATACTATGTAAAATGAAGGCTTGATGGTGATACCATGTGATTGCTGTCTCGGATGTAACCTGGAGGTATAAGATTCAGGGGAAAAAAAAAAGAAGAAAATATTGTACATAAGGAGTTGCAGGCTTAATTGCTACTCATATCTAGAATCTCAACCTCTAAGAGCTTCCCCTTCCCTTTTCGACTTTAACATAAGGGCAATAACTGCCTTATTTTTCACCTCACCTCTCTAGCTATATTCATTCACTTCATGAAGATGGTCATAGTCAGATTCTACAACTATTGTTATTAGGGAAAACTATATGAAGATCTTACTGAAATTCTTTTATAAAAACCAATTATCAGATTATCACAGTAAGAATATTTTAAATGAGAACATTAGTTATAGAATTCTTAGATAGCTCTACAGCATTGAGTTAAAAAAAAAGAAGGCTGTAAGCTATACAAACCTGAATTCTATTAGACTCGCAATAAAATGCCTATAAATCAAGGAAAAAATCCCAAACAGAGAAACTGTTTTAAGCACATAGACTGAAAGTCAGAAAACCTCAAATAACAGTAGCAAAGTGAAGTCATATTATGCATATTTTTCCCTCTCCCCATGCAGTATAATATTTTCCCTTCAAAAGTAAATGATGAGATGCGGTAGCTCAAAAGAGGGAACAAATCCTTACAGCAAGGATCATTCCCACCCCCTCCATTCACAGAGTAGACAATGTAGGGATGGTAATTTGGACATTGGTTACCCAAAATAGGGGGGCTACAAAGGCAAGAAGTGACTGGCTTACAAGCTTTCAAGAGGGAACCTAGATTCAGAGGGCATGAAGAAAGGTAGAATCTCCACTGAGTAGTATAGAATCTGTCTAGGCAGGGCTGTTGAAATGAAATGCAGATGGGTCTCTTGTGAAATAATAGTGAATAATTATTATCAGGACTGCTTGTGAGGGTTGGAAATGTAAAGGTAGACCTTTTGTAGCAAGGAGGGGAGTGATTAACTTTTCAGCCTAGGAGCGGAGGTCCCTGGGACCATCAAGAGAGAAGAGAGGAGAGCGGGACCCTATCCAGAGAAGCAGTGATGCCTGAGATGGAGGCAGAGACGATGATGTGGAGAGACGGAGCAGTTGGGGACTTTAGACACAGAGAGGGAGAGGGGCTGTGTGCTGATGACTGGGGGGGCAGGGTTGCAGGGTATATACCCTTTGGTTGGTTGATGATGCATGGAGGGGATTGTAACCATAGCAATGAAATGATACATGATAGGATGAATGTAAAACTAATGTTCTCCCATGCAAACTATCACATAATTCACAATAAAACATTAAAAAAAAAGGTAAATGATGATTGAGTAAACTTAAAGAAACGCAAAATCATAGAACTGGAAGAGACTATGTCTAATATTTCATTGACTACAAGAATTCCACCTACAAAATCCAGTAACAAATAACAGATGTCTGTTCAGAAGGAATATAGACTCAGCTTGAATATTTCAAGCTAAGCTCTTCAAAATTAAATTATGTGTTGCACATATACCGTTTATTGTGTATATTCTGATTTTGGACAGCCCTGTTACAAATTTATTGTATAGAGCAAAAGTCTGCCCTCTTTTGATCTTTAGAGTTATAAGAAAATGCCTGGTACCTCTAGCACACGTATTCCTTTCAAATATGTGTATACTACATATATTTAGTCACTGACACAATTATATTTATGAGGTCATTGAAAGAAAAGTGCAATGAGCTGATTTTTTCCATGGTTTTTCAATGAGAGAATTTAAAAGGCTATGTTTCCACAAATTAGCAATTAAAAGAAAATATTTTTTCTCTTAAAAATATAGGTTTAAAAAGAATTATTATACTTGCCTTCATATCCCTGAATTTTAATTAAAAGTTTTTCCTTAATTATCATATGATTTTATGTAGTTAATGGTTAAATAAGTTTTATAAAAAAGTAAAAAGACAAGCCAAGCAAAATGTTAACACCTACCATGTAACTAAAATACTTGAGGAACAATGAAAAAAACTCTTCGCCCCTTATGCTAAAAACAGTTAATAAGTGTTTAATGTGACAAGTGACTTCAAAACTTGCAATTATCCTGCTAAAGCATGTCGTCACTAATAGAGGCAAAGACGGCAGATATAGTATAGTAGTAGGTGTTGTGAATCCTTGTTCCTATCTTCCACACAGTAGTTCCCTTCAATTCTCTGGCAGGGCATAGAAAAAGGCACTGACCTGCATTGGTAAGTTGAATAAAAACTGCAAAGCCAACTTAAACTCTTCATCCCCCAAAGAACCTACTCTTTATTGTCTGTTATCTTTCTGCCAAACTTGATGCTTTTCCATCTTCGTTAACATTCTATTACTTTTTAAAGGAAGACAGGGCTGTAACTTAATATGAGATCTGTGATAATTTGCAGAGTGAATGAACTCTCCAGCTAGTATTAGTTTTCCTTTTCTGAATACATTCATGCATTTTAGGGAGTGCCTGTTATGGAGTTCTGGTGCGGCACTGTAGGATAAAGCATTGGACTCCAAGGTCAGTTTGAACCACAAGGTTGGTGGTTCAAATTTACCAGTCACTCCTTGGAAACCCTATACAGAGTTGCTATGAGTTGAAACGGACTTGATGACACTTGACAACGAAAATAAAAATTATGTGCCTGGAGTCCTGGTGTGGCACTGTAGGATAAACACTAGACCACAAGATCGGTTTGAACTGCAATGTTGATGGTTTAAACTCACCAACTCTCCTCAGAAACCCTATACAGGGTTGCTATGAGTTGGAACTGACTCAATGGCACTTAACAACGACAGCAATAACATTATGTGCCACACTGGGTTTCAGTAGTGAATAAAACAAAGTCCCTACTCCCAAGAAGTTTCTTTTTAACAGCTGGAACAATGGACCAATACATCAGTGTATTATATATCATGCAGAAAGATGAAACTGTCTACTCCTATAAAGGGTTACAGTTTTAGAAATCCTATATAGGTTCACGATTAATCAACTTTATAGCAGTGGGTTTGGTTTGGGGTTAGTGATAAGTGCATGTAGCAACACGTGTTAGGTGAGGAATGGTAATCAAAGGCCCTGCTGTTTTAAATAGGGTGCAATGGGAGGGCATCACTGACCAGAAGACATTTGAAAAGGAGCCTGTAGCAATGAGGGAACAATTCAGGCAGAACTCAACAATACCTTGATGAGTTCCATTGCGAATGGGTTGAGTGGTCCTACTTTGAAAATAAGTGATAAGAACTAAAGTTGGGACTCCATGAGGTAGTGAATTATGTATTGTTCTATAGGCCTTTAAGAACCTCTGGTAGCATAGTGTTTATGAATCGGGCTGCTAACCTCAGGGTCAGCAGTTCAAAACTACCAGCTGTTCTGCAGGAGAAAGATGAGGTTTTCTGCTCCTGTAAAGATTTACAGCCTCAGAAACCCTGTACAGGGTCATTATGAGTTGGATCTGACTCCACGGCACGTAAACAACAACAACAATAGGCCTTTGGTAAAGACTTGGGGTTTTTCTTCTAATGAGTTAAACTAGAAGAGCAAATGAATAAGCAGAGAAAAGTATTTAAAATTGTCTTCTGTTGTGGCACCATATGATAAGCACTTGACCTCAAAGTTGGTTTGAACTGCAAGGTCAGTGGTTTAAACACACCAGCTGCTCCTAGGTAACTCTATACTGGGTTGCTATGAGTAGGCACCGCCTCACTGGCACTTTATAACAACAACAAAAATGTCAAATTATCAGTCTTTTATTTGAGACTTTTGTTTATACCAATATCTGAAAAACAGACAACAAACATTCAAAGGGCCAATTATAAAAGGACAAGTCTATTATTTTCTTAAATTAGTCAAAGTAATTTCTAAATTTAAGACTAGTTGGCCTGAATCATTTCAACACAGCCAACATAAAGGTTAGTAATGCATGTAAAATGAATATGAATTTTCATTCTTCTCATCTTTGTTTATACTATATCTTTTAAAATGTGGATTTATAAACTATTCATATATATAATACAATGTAATATATTTATAGAATTGGTTAAGACTCTTGTAGATGTTAGTATTATCTTATTTCTCTAGATATCGTTGTAGTTGTTGTTAAGTGCTGTTAAGTCGATTCCAACCCATAGCGACACTGTATAGGGTTTCCAAGGAGCAGCTGGTGAGCCTGAACCACTGACCTTGTAGTTTAAACGACTTTGCCGTCCGACACATTAGCCCACAGTGCCACACCAGGACTCCTCTTTTGATATTAGCTAATATGATAAAATCAAATCAGATATGGACGCAAAATTCATCACTAAAATACCATATGCAAGACAGTTAACATTTATTTTAAATGTTTATTGGTTTATCCAACTTAAAAGGAAGTAGCCATTATGGTAGCTAGTGAAAAATATCTTTCCTTTTGTGGTAAGCAGAATTCTAAAATAGCCCTAAGATTTCACATCCTAAACACAGACTTTGAATATGATGAGATATCATGTTTGTCTTATACTATCTAAATGGCAAAAGAATTTTGCATATATAATTAAGGTCGCTAACAATTTGACATGTTGTTGCTGTTAAGTACCGTGGAGTCGATTCCAACTCATAGTGGCCCTGCACAGGGTTTCCGAGGCTGCAAATCTTTATGGGAACAAAAAGCCTCATCTTTTTCCCACGGAACAGCTGGTAGTTTCAAACTGTCGACCTTGAGGTTAGCAGCCCGATTTGAAATAGTCAATCAAAAGGAAGATTGCTTAAATGAGTCTACTATGCTATACTTTTATCACAAGGAGCTCTAGTAGTGTAGTGGTTACAAATTGGTCTGCAAACCTAAGGTCAGCAGTTGGAAACTACCAGCTGTTTCTTGGGAGAAAGAAGAGGCTTTCTGCTCCCTTAAAGATTTACAGCCTTGGAAACCCTGTGCAGGGTCACTATGAGTTGGAACCGACTCCACAGTACTTAACAACAACAACAACATGTCAAATTATTAGAGACCTTAATTACATATGCACTAACCACTAAAGCCAGTGAAGATGAAATAGAAGAATTCTACTGTTAGGGACATACGCAAGTACTGAGACGTTGTGGCCCTGTGACAACATGTACGAAAATCCAACCCCAGGGCCCTTCTCAGTATTAGGAACCATGGACCCTGAGGGCCAAAGGAAGTGACCTCCTGATGTCCCGGGTTCATTGTTTTTTGCAAACTCACTGGTTGGCTACCTCTGTATAATTTTCTTTGGTCATAATATTGTTCATTCTATGCTTCGAACTCCAGTGTAGCTTCTGAGAAAATGGCTTCTTTTACAATGCCTCTCTTAATGCCTCCAGTGTGTTGGCAGTGCGTGGAGTCCTGGGAACAAATCTTTCTGAGGAACAAGCGATAGCCACCTGGGATGAATGTCAGAACTGCTCCTTATTTGATTATTCAGTTATATTTGATATCCATGAACAATAATGGATTTGAAACCCCTTTTTAGAGCCGAGGCAGTAAAAAGTTTCCTCAGATAATTCAGAAAGGCCAGGAACAGGCAAATTGGGAATATGAGAAAAGGTGTTTAGAGAAAAACTACCCAAGGTTTGTAAATAAAGAGGAATGGTAAATTCTGGGAATGTTGGATTAGAGGATAATAGTGGCAGCCCCATTAAACCACCTCTGAATATAATCAGTTTAATCCAGATGCTCGCCTTCCTCCTGAAAGTATATAGAAATGTGATAATTAAGAACGATGTAGCATTTTAGCTATAGATCAATGAAGCCCTGTGCCTGAGATCTTGCTCACAAACAAAAGTTTGCAAAGTGTACAGAGACAGGTTGGCTCCTTTCAGGAACCTTGCTTTATATTAAGTATCCTTGAGAAACTGCACTTCGCTGCTCTAGATCATTTTTAAGCCTAAAAGTTAATATATAACAACTGGATTGAACCTTTTTTCTGTAAAAATAAAAATGTTAGATTGTTAAGAAAACCATGAAAATATCTTAAAAGTTGTTCCTGTGAATTATTATGTCCTGTTTTGAATGATTAATCACATTTCAGTTCTGTATACTATCTTATCTAAAGAATTACACCCTCCCTTCATGAATTACATCCTTCCTTTGTAAAAAATCCCTCCCTAAAAAAGAGAATAAAAGACTGAGGTAGAGTTAGATCTGTGTGCAATGCTGTGCAATGTTGTGTAATGCTGTGCAATGCTAGGCAATATGTTTGCAGATCTGTCTACCTGCCAGCTTGCATCATATCTATGTGTCTGTCTTTTTTGAATATATTTTGTCTCTCTTTCTCTATTCCTTTCACTGCCAGATCTCCCTTCTTCGTGACACCCACACTTCCTTGTCGAGGCCGGACCCCGACATAGGACCTC
>NW_006408629.1:6162187-6163736 GCF_000296735.1 Chrysochloris asiatica
CAGCAGTTCGAAACTACCAGCTGCTCCGCGGGAGAAAGATGAGGCGTTCTGCTCCCGTAAAGATTAACAGCCTTGGAAACCCTGTGCAGGGTCGCTATGAGTCGGAACCGACTCCACGGCACATAACAACAACAACAACAAGGTCCATGTGTATAGTCGTCTCTTTTGCTGTCTAAACAAGGTATTTGAAATGAAAAAATCCTTGATTTTACAGAATTCTATCATATGTTCTCCAGAATAATTTCTATCGCCAAGGCCATATTTCCCAATTACTGATCCTTCCTCTTTGCTCACGACCTTTGCATTCCAATCACCAATAATGATCAGTACATCTTGATTGCATGTTGGATTTATTTCTGATCGAAGAAGTTGGTATCATTCTTCTATCTTATCTTCACTGGCTTTAGTGGTTGGAGTGTAAATTTGAATAATAATGGTATTAAGTGGGCTTCCCTGTAGGTGCATGGATATTATCTTATCACAGACAGCGTTGTACCTCATGACTGATCTGGATATGTTATTTTTGACAATGAATGCAACATCGTTCCTCTTCAATTTGTCATTTCCAGCAAAATAAACCATGTGGTCATCAGATTCAAATTGGCCAATACCAGTTCATTTCAGCTCACTAATGCCTAAGATATTGATATTTATGTGTTCCATTTCATTTTTGACAAATTCCAGTTTTCCCAGATTCATACTTCATACATTCAATGTTCTGATTTTGAGTTGTGACCCAACAGCAAATGAAGGTCCCACGGGCTTTACTACATTCGCATCATCATGGTCAACTCTACTTTGAGGTGGCAGCTCTTCCCCAGTCTCATTTTGAGTGCCTTCCAAACTGAGGGGCTCATTTTCTGGCACTGTATCTGACAGTGTTTCTGTGCTATTCATAAGATTTTCAGTGACTAAATATTTGGAAGTCAGTCATCACTCTTTATTCTTAGTCTAGAAGCTCATCTGAAATCTGTTCACTATGGGTGATCCTACTGGTATATAAAACATGGGTGGAATAGCTTTCAGAATCACAGTAACTCAAAAGCCACCGCAGAATGACAAACTGACAGACGAGTGGTAGATATGCATATAAGTTTACTGAAAATACCATGGCTGGGTAAAGCGCACCTCAGTCCTCATACAGACATCTTTGATTTTTCACCACTTTAAAAAAGGTCTTGTGAAGCAGATATGCCTAATGCAATATGTCATTTGATTTTTTGATTGCTACTTTCATGAGTGTTGATGGTTGATCCAAGAAGAATGAAGTCCTTGACAACTTCAATTTTTTCTCTGTTGCTAAGAATGTTATTTACTGGTCCAGTAGTGAGGATTTTTGTTTTCTTTACATTGAGATTCAATCAATAATGAAGGCTGTGCTCTTTGATCTTTATCAGTAAGTATTTTAAGTCCTCTTCACTTTCAGCAAGCAAGGTTGTATCTGCATATCACAGGTTGTTAATGAGTCTTCCTTCAATCCTGATGCCATGTTTTTCTTCATATAACACAGCTTCTTGGATTATTTGCCAAGCATACAGGTTGAATAATT
>NW_006408629.1:6163836-6168467 GCF_000296735.1 Chrysochloris asiatica
TAGAAGAATTGATGCCTTTGAATTGTTGTGTTGGAAGAGAATACTAAAAGTGCCATGGACTGCCAAAAGAACTAATAGATCTGTTTTGGAAGAAGTGCAGCCAGAGTGCTCCTTGGAAGCCAAGCTGGCTAAACTTCATCTCTCATACTTTGGACATATTTTCAGGAGGTAACAGTCTCTGAAGAAGGATGTCATGCTGGGTAAGATGGAGCATCAGAGAAAAAGAGGAAGACCCCCAATGAGATGGATCGGCCAGGTGGCATCAAGTGTGGCAACAGTAGTGAGGTTGGCTCAGGATAGGACATTGTTTTGTTCTGCTGTGCATGGAATCACTATGAGTCGGTTCCGACTCGATGGCACCTGACAACAACAACAACAAAGATTTACAGCCTGACAGAGTCAACCAACTCCATGGCACATAACCACCACCATACTCTTATCGTGGAGTCCTCGTGTGGCACTGTAGGCTAATGAGTCAGACTGTAAAGTTATTTGAACTGCAAGGTTGGTGGTTCAAGCTCATCAGTTGTTCTTTGGAAATCCTATACAGGGTCGCTATGGGTTGGAACCCATTCAACAGCAATTAACAACAACAACAATAACAATAACAACATATTCTTATCATCTAGTCAACCTTATGGTCTTCAAAAGCAGGTAGTTTTCTCTAGTTGGTAGAAGGAAAATCTTATTTTAAGTATGAATGGGATTTGACATGCTTTTCCTGGCTTGAAGGTGTAGGGGCCACATGGAAAGTATCTGAAAATGGTGTCTAAATCTGGCCAACAGACAAGGAAAGGGTGATTTCAGACTTCGAGTCACAAGGAACTGAATTTGGCTTGGAAGAGAACCCTGAGCTACAGATAAGAGGTCAGTTCAGTCAGTTCTTTGATTTTGGTCCTGTGAGACCTAAACAGAGAACTCAATTATGTTGTATCCAGACTTCTGACCTACAGAAATGGAGATAATAAATAGGTGTTGTTTCAAGTTGCCAAATTTATGGTCATTTGTTACATGAGACAGAAAACTACTAAACTAGTTTATTGATGCTGTGGTTGGAGAACTCTTGTGCATATCTCTTTGGGCACAACCCAGCAGTTGCAAAGTAGCTCAAACCCCAAACTTCAGCTCACATCTCCTTGGCCAGAATTTAGAATTTAACTACAAGGGAGGCTGGTAAATATTGGCTCTAGCTGGGAGGCTTATGTCTATGTAAAACATGAATGATCTATGATGAAAGAAAGGGGAAATGGATATTGGTGGACAACTAGCCATCTCTGCCACTAGCTGACAGATGGAGTTCAGAATATTTTTCACTGCATTATGAATAATGAATTGCTCCAATCATTATGAATTTCTTCCTTGAAATTGAGTCAGATATCTGCTTCATCAAAACTCTTTCCAATTAGTTCTAAATCTATTCACTTTACGTCTAAAGGATCTAGAGACTAAAACAAAAACCAAATAGTCTCTCTTGTATGTAATAATCTTCCAAATATTTGAATAAGGTTATCAGCATCTCCATAAATCTCGACACTTTCCAAATCCTCTTTCATTTTTCTTTATTTATTCTTATAACTTTAATGTTCTGGATTCATTTTTGATCATTAAGGAATCTTTAAAAATATGGCCTTCAGTCATGAACATACTTTTCAGTGAAAAGTTCCTGGCTAGGAAATTGAGTTTGCAAATAGTGCATGGGGTATTTAAGATAAAGAACTGACTTACCTTATGTTCAGAGAAACAAATGAGAATAGAATACTTTCAGGAAATCTACGAAAACAACTACTGAAGTGGAGAATTTGATTTCAGGATTAATGAGAGACAAAACTGCTCAACTGCAAATATGGGACCTATTGATGAAGAGTCTTAAATGCTAGATCGAAGAATTTTGATATTGTCATAAAGGAGGCAATGTAGATTTCAATTGTAAATTGAATTTACAATTGAAATCTACAGTCTAAACTATAGATATCTGCTTTTAAATGATGATATTAAAGAGAGGAAAATACTGGGTATACATGATTGTAGAAAAGTGAATTATCTTCCAAAGCTGAAAGTTTGCTGTATTGGTTTTCTTGGTGCCATAAAAAATTACCACAAACTTAATGGCTTGAAACAAAAGACATTTTTTTTTTTCTTTCATAGTTCAGGAGGCCAGAAATCTGAAATCTAGGTGTAGGCAGATTTGGTTCCTTCTGGAGGCTTTGAGGGAGAATTTGTTTGCTCACTCTCCTAGTTTCTAGTGTTTGCCAGCAACTCTTGGAGATGATAATCTCCACCATTATTATCACCTGACCTTCTTCCCTGTGTGTCTCACCTGGCCTTCTTATAAAGACACCAGTCATTGGATTTAGGACCTTCTTCCAGTATCACCTCACTTTAAATGATTTAATTACACTTGCAAAGACAATATATTCAAATAAGTTTCTGGATAGACATGAATGTTGTAGGGGAAACTATTCTACACAGTACAATATTTTTCTATCATAAGATGATTGTTGTTGTTAAGTACCGTCATTTTGGTTCTGACTCACAGTGACCCTGTTTTTGAGGTGCAGCTGATGGGTTTTTAACTGCCAAGCTTGTGGTTAGCAGTCCAGTGCTTATCCTATAGTGCCACACCAAGACAGCATAAAATACTCAAATTTTCATTATTTGCAAAATTTTACACAAGCTACAAATATGAGGGTTCAAAAAGTTCCTGTAAAAATGAAATGAAGATATAATGGAATTTTTCCATGAACTTTTGAAGCCTCCTCATATATTTACTTGTTTTTAGTATGAAAACAAATGACCTGGCACTCATTTGTTTTATGCAACAATATGACATTCACAAAATATTAAAATATTTTTGAAAATTAACTGCTATGTTAACACGAACATTTTCTTTAATCAAAAAGAAAACACTAGCTAATAAAATTTTTAATGTTGCTGTTGTTAGGTGCCGGCAAGTTGGTTCTGACTCATAGCTACTTTACACAACACAACATACACAACAGAACAAAGCACTGCCTGATCCTGTGCCATCTCATTATTGCTATGTTTGGGCACACTGTTGCAGCCACTGTGCCAATTCATATAGCTCTTTTTCACTGACCCTGCACTTTACCAAGCATGGTATCTTTCTCCAGGGACTGGTACCTCCTGATAATGTCCCAAGTATGAGAGATGAAGTATCAACGTCCTGGCTTCTGAGGAGCATTCTGGCTGTACTTCTTCATATCTCTCTCTATAGGAAGTATAGTTACACTATAGAGATTTATTTGTTTGTTCTCATGCAGTCTATGGTACTTTAAGTATTCTTCTCTAATACCATAAACTCACATGTAACAGTTTGTCTATGGTCTTCCTTATTAATTGTCCAACTTTCACATGCATATGTGGCTATTGAAAATGCCATCACTTGAATCAGGTGCACCTTAATCCTCAAACTGACATCTTTGTTCTTCAACATTTTAAAGAGGTAATGTGCAGCAGATTTGCCTAATGCAAAATGTTGTTCGATCTCTTGATTGCTGCTTCCATGAGAGTTGATAGTGGATCCAAGCAAAATGAAGTCTTTATTGTACAACAAAGCATTATTTAATATGAGTTTTGATATATACTCTTCTTGATATTCTAAATACTATGCCAAAATTATTCTAATCTGTGAAAGAATGAATTAAAATCTCTTAGTGTTAGCATTCTTTTTGGCTTAGAAATGTCAAGAGCTTCTAAATATCAGAGGGCAAATGTTCAAGAGAAGTTTTGACCATGGCAACTTTACAAAAGCTATCATCTTCATAAGAAGTTCTGTTGGTACAGTGGTGAAAGTGCTCGGCAGGCAACCAACAGGTCAGCAGTTTGAATCCATCCGATTCTCTGCAGGAGAAAGATGCAGCAGTTTGCATCTATAAAGATTTACAGCCTTGGAAACCTTATAGGGTAGTTCTACTCTGTTGTGTAGAATCATTGCGAGTAGGAATCGACTTGGTGGCAAACTAGGTTTGGTTTTAGTTTTATTCTCTTCATAGATGATGAAAACCAGTGTAATGGGCTCCAGGAAAGTATATGAGTAATAAAATCATATGTATAGTTCATCAACTAAGTACCTTCTTTTTAGACAGAACAATAATTTATCTTTCCTTAATAACATGTACCAGTAAGGTAGACCAGAATATACATGTAATATTAGCATCACTCACTGCTTTTGATAATTGAATTGAAAGGCCACTTTAATTGAGACAAATGATTTGAAGCTCTCATTATTAATGGCTTCAATTTTCTTTTTCCTTGAAATAAGATCCATATTTCATCCTTTCTACTCTTTGCATTGTCACACATATAATACCTGTTTGGAAATGCACTATAGAGATCAAAGGCCTTACCCAAAGAACTGGTAACAACCTTACTACCATCCAAATATCACAGATTTATCAACATAAATAGAATGTACAGTCTTGGAATCCTTAAGTACTCCCTGTTGTGAACTCATTTATTTAAAAGAAACAAATTTAAAACCCAAGTCTTACTTTCTAATCAGTCATCAATTTGTGATTGTGACAACTACTTCATAAATTCTGTGTGAGCAGGTCTGGCTTTTATCTATCTGGCTCTGTTGTTGTTGTTGCTATGTGCCGTGGAGTTGGTTC
>NW_006408629.1:6174818-6179705 GCF_000296735.1 Chrysochloris asiatica
CATCCCACAACTCTTCTGGTCTTCGGTCTTTAGTATTTAATGTATCAAATCTGTTCTTCAGATGATCTCTAAATTCAGATGAGGTATATTCAAGGTCATATTTTCGCTCTCATAGACTTGTTTTCATTTACTTCAGCTTCAGCTTGAATTTGCATATGAGCAATTGATGGTCTGTTCCACAACTTCCCCTGGCCTTGCTTTGACTGATGATATGGAACTTTTCTATCATCTCTTTCCACAGATGTAGTCATTTTGATTTTTGTGTATTCTATCTGGTGAAGTCCATGTGTATAGTCATCTTTTATGCTGTCTAAAGAAGGTATTTGAATTGAACAAACATTGGTTTTGCAGAATTCTATCATGCGATCTCCAGCATCATTTCCATCCCCAAAGCCATATTTTCCAACTACTGATCCTTCCTCTTTGTTTCCAACCTTTGTATTCCAATCACCAGTAATGATCAATCCAACTTGATTGCATGTTTGATCAATTTCAGGTTGAAGAAGGTGAATTCCTCTATTTCATCTTCACTGGCTTTAGTGGTTGGTGCAAAAATTTGAATAATAGTGGTATTAACTGGTTGTCCCTGTAGGTGCATGGATATTATTCTATCACACTCAGTTTTGTACTTCATTACTGATCTGGATATGTTCTTTTTGACAATGAAATGCAACATCTTTCCTCTTCAATTTGTCATTCCGGCATAGTAAATCATGTGATTGTCAGATTCAAAATGGCCAAACCAGTCCATTTCAGCTCATTAACACCTAAGATATCAATATTTATGTATTCCATTTTATTTTTGAGACAATTTTCAATTTTCCTAGATTCATACTTCATACAGTCCATGTTCCAATTATTGATGGATGTTTATAGCTGTTTTTCTTCATTGTGAGTTGTGCCCCATCAACAAAGAAAGGTCCTGTGGGCTTTACTCCCATTGGCTTCACTCCTTTCACATCATTATGTTCAACTCTATTTTGAGGAGGCAGTTCTTCCCCAGTCACACTTTGAGTGCTTTCTAACCTGAGGAGCTCATTTTCTGGCACTATATCTGACAGTGTTTCTCTGCTCTTCATGAGGTTTTCAGTTACTAAATATCTGGAAGAAGTTAGTCTCTCCATCTTCCTAGTCTGTCTTCTTCTGGAAGCTCATCTATAACCTTCCACCATGGGTGACCCTGTTGATTATTTAAAATACAGGTGGCATAGCTTCCAGAATCACAGTTAGTTACAAACCACCACAGTAAGACAAACTGACAGACCAGTGATAGCCTCCCAGAGGTACAGTAGAATAAAAACCTGGTGTTTTACTTCAAAAGAAAATTATTCACTGTAAACCCTACGGAGCACTGTTCTTCTCTTATACACATGGAGTTACCTTGAGTCAGAACCAACTAGATGGAAATTGGTTTTCTACTGCCCCTTTGTTACTTTGTCATACTGTTTAGGCTGTGTATCGCTATGAGGCTGGAATTCAAATACAGCAGGGTCACTCATAGTGGGCAGTTTCCAATGACGTTTCAGACTAGGACAGATTAGAAAAAAAGTTTGGTGATATACTTCAGAAAATTTGAAAATGAAAACCTTATGAAGCATAGCAGAACATTTTCTGATTTTCTGGCCTTGGACATACTATCAGGAGGGATCACTCATGAGAGGAGGACATCATGTGTGATGAAGGAGGCCATTGAAAGTGTGGGAGAGCCTCAGTAAGATGGGTTAGCACAACAGCCACAACAAGAAACTCAAACTTGCTGGTGGTTATGAGAATGATGCTGGATCAGAAACAACTTTCTTCTGGTGTACGTAACACTGTTATGTTATGGTGTCAACTCCACCAAGCTAAATATCATTTAGGTTATACCTTGAGATCTCTTTGGGACACCAGGACCATCTTTATAACCTAAAAACATAACTTAATATGTATAAATAGAAAATTATAACTGCACTCTATCACCTATATCTCTTGGATAATCAAATGCATTACTCTATGAAAGACAAAAAGATCACTTTGAGAGCTTTTTAACACTTAAGGAGGTTTTACACAGGGAGCTTTATGGGCCCAATTTATTTTGATATTTCACATATAATTACATTCACAGCTATGGCTCCTATGCAAAAATTACCATTGTTACATCAGTTCCAAATCATGGTGACCCTGGATAGAGTTTCTGAGAGCTGATGGTGGGTTTGAACTGCCAATCTTGTAGGTTAGCAGTCCAGTACCAATTCTACACAGTCACACCAGGGCTCAAAACAAACTAGGCCCCACAGCCATCTCATGTAAAAATTAGGAAGCATTAGTAAGGCATTTCCCTTTGCTAACCACCAGAGATACTGATCTTTCTTGCCACAAGACAGTGTATAATTTTACTGGGCTGTGTGGAAGCAATTACACTAACATCTCAGCAATAATGGTCTCCAGTGCTAGAGATGTGTTAACTTTTATTCTTCAGCTTACCTACTTTGTTGTTGTTGTGTGCCATGGAGTCAGTTCTGACCCATCGCGGCCCTGTATAGGGTTTCCAAGGAGAGCCTGGTGAATTTGAACTGCAGACCTTGTGGCTCAAACTGACTTTGCAGTCCAACACACTAACCCACAGCGCCACACCAGGACTCCTTACATATTTTGTTGTTGTTGTTAAGTGCCGTCGAGTAGATTCTGACCCACAGCAACCTTCTATAGGGTTTCCAAGGAGCAGCTGGTGAGCTTGACCTGCCTACCTTGCAGTTCAAATGCCTTTGCAATCTGGCACATTAACCCACAGCGCCACCTACTTTAGCACTATTAAAATATAAATTAAAACAGGTTCTTCTCAGCTAAAGCAAAGCTACTTTTTATCAATGCTAAAATCGCTAAAGGTTTATATATATTCTTGAGATAACTACCTATTTTTTTTTTAATATCAATATTAACTGATATTGAGAATTTTTTTTTCTGGACTGATTTATTAGCATTCAAAAAATTGCAAGCATTTCATTTTTGTGACAATTAATTTCTATTATATTGATATGACTGCTTCTTCAAGAAACAATAAACATATGTTTTCAAATACTAATATTTTAGTGAAATGAAAATACTGTTTAGTAATTGTATTCATTGAATATCACAACAATGCTTTTTTTTTTTTTTTGGTAAGTAGATTTTTGAAAATAATTCGTTATCTAATATTTCTCCATGTTCGTTTTGAAGTTCTTCATCTTTTAGCCTTATTAAAAGAAACTGTCTAAGATTTGGTTAATTTGAATGTTCAAAGAATGTGTTTTAGGAATATTTAACCAGAAGAGTTGAGGCAGATAGGAAAGAAAGATAAATAAAGGCCCTTTTGTCCCACATTAGACCTGGAATTAGTTTGCTACTATTCTGTGACAAACTATCACAAATGACCTGGCTTAAAATAACACACATTTATTTTTTCTCTAGTTCTGTAAGCCAGACTTAGCTTAATTGGGTCCTCTGCTCAGAAAGAGTCTTACAGATTACAATTAAAATGTAGATTGGTCTGGGTTCTCATCTGAAACTAAAAATCTTCTTTCAAGTTCATTCAGGTTGTTGAAAGAATTCAGACTGAGGTCCTCAGCTCCTAGAAGTTATGCCTTTCCACTAGCAGTACACAACCTGATGGTTGCTTCTTCATGCCAGCTGAGAATCTTTCTGAACTCAAGGAGGGCTCCAGTATCTCTTTTAAAGGTCTTACCTGTTCAGGTCATGTCCATCTTTTTAAAATTATCTCTAAGTTAACTGATTAGACAGATAAGTTACATTTGCAAAACCATTTCACCTTTACTATACCACATAATATAACAATCACCTGAATGATGGTTTGGATTTGGTTGTGTTATGTGCCGTGAAGTCAGTTCTGACTCACAGTGATCCTTTGTAGGGATTCTGAGGCTATAAATCTTTACAGGAGTCTCATCTTTCTTCCATGGAACTGCTGGTAGTTTTGAACTGCTGCTGCTGAGTCAGCAGGCTGACTCATAACCACTACTCTACCAGAGATCCCTACCTGAATAATAACCCACCATATTCTCAGATTCTACCTTCATTGTGGTGACTCAGGATAAGCACTTGACCTCAGGGTCGGTTTGAACCACAAGGTTAGTGATTCAAACTCACCAGCCACTCTTCGGAAACCTGATACAGGCTTGAGTCAGAACCTACTCGACAGCACTTAACAAGACCTTCATTGAGAGAAGTGATTGGATTGTATAAGAACGTCTTAGAATGTTGCCTATACCATAGGTTCTACATACAATGATGTATAGGCAATCTCTAACTTCCAATTTTCTAGTCCTTACCACAAGTTCTTCAGCTAATGATGGTGGTGGTTATGTGCCGTGGAGTTGGTTCCGACTCACAGTGACCCTGTACAGTCCGAGGCTGTAAATCTTTACGGGAGCATAAAGCCTCATCTTTCTCCCACGGAACAGCTGGTAGTTTCGAACTGCTCAGCTAATGAGAGGACCCCAAAGCAGAGAACCACAGAATTACCAACTCTGAGGCACTCCTTGCTTTGGCTGAGCCTCTCCTCTTTGAGATGTCCCATACCACTTTTCCTATCATTATCTCCTAAAATTATGCTAGACTTCTTTTACTATCTCTGTGTGTAATGCTTTCTCTTCACAAAGTCTACCAGAAATTCCATCCACTTAAAAACACAATACTTAATTACAGGTCAGAAAGCATATGAAGACACAGTCTTGTGAATGCATCACAAAATGAAAATATATAATGTAATAAGCTGGGGGAACTGAAGAAAAAATTCAAGCCTCAACTTTCGTTATTGAAAGATTCACTGGGAAAATTATTGAATGATGCAGAATGCATCAAGAAAAGATGGAAGGAATACACAGAGTCATTGTACCAAAAGGAAATGGTTAA
>NW_006408629.1:6179805-6180935 GCF_000296735.1 Chrysochloris asiatica
TTAGCTCTTTGACCTTCATCAGTAAATGTTTTAAGTCCTCTTTACTTGCAGCAAGCAGGGTTGTATCATCTGTTTATCTCAGGTTGTTATTGAGTCTTCCTCCAATCCTGATGCCACATTTTTCTTCATATAAACCAGTTTCTCAGATTATTTGTTCAGTATACAGGTTGAATAAGTATGGTGAAAGAATACAATCTTGTTGCACACCTTTCTTAATTTTAAAACATTCAGTGTTCCCATGTTCTGTTCGATCAACTGCCTCTTGGTCCAGGTACAGATTCCTCATGAGCATAATTAAGTGACTGGAATACTCATACTTCACAATGTTGTCCATATCTTGTCATGATGCACACAATCGAAAGCTTTTGTGTAGTCAATAAAGCACAGGTAAACCTCTTTCTGATATTCTCTGCTTTCAGCCAAGATCCATCTGACATCAGCAATGATATCCCTCATTCCATGGCCTCTTCTGAATCCGGCTTGCACCTCTGGAAGTTCTCTGTCAATGTATGCTTGCAGCCATTTCTATATTACCTTTATTAAAACTTTACTCGCATGGGATATCGAAGAGATTGTCTGATGATTTCCTCATTCCGTTGGGTCACCTCTCTTAGCAATGGGCACAAATATGGATCTCTTCCAATCAGTCAGCCAGATAGTTGTCTTGGCAGAGATCAGTGAGTGCCGCCTGTGCCACCTTATTTTCTTGGAAGATTTCAAGTTGTATTCCCTCAATTCCTGGTAAGTTGCTCTTTGTCAATTCCTTCAATGCACCTTGGACTTCCTCATTCATTATCATTGGCTCCTGATCATATGATACCTCTTGAAATGGTTGAACATTAACCATTTCCTTTTGATACAATGGCTCTGTGTATTCCTTTCAGCTTCTCTTGATGTTTTCTGCATCAATGAAAAATTTGCCCAAATAATCTTTCAATAATGAATGTCGAGGTTTGACTTTTTCTTCAGTTTCCTCAGCTTGAGAAATGCTGAGCATTTTTCCTTTTTGGTTTTCTGATTCCAGATTTTTGCACATTTTGTTGTAATATTTGGCTTTATCTTCTCGAGCTGATCTTTGAAATTTTCTGTTCAGCTCTTGGATCTCCTTTTTTTCCCATTTACTTTAGCAT
>NW_006408629.1:6182908-6183933 GCF_000296735.1 Chrysochloris asiatica
GGCATCATTGATGGACTCCAGTGTGGCAGCAGTAGTGAGGTTGGCCCAGGATCGGACATTGTTTCGTTCTGCTGTGCAAGGGGTCGCTATGAGTCGGTTCCGACTCGATGGCACCTGACAACAACAACAACAACAATAATATATACACTGTTGAACAACAGTGCATTTACAATGTTCTTGCTTTTGCAAATGAAATTGAAAAGAAAATTCTAAATTTCCTAATTTTCTTGTGAAAAGTTGAAATTCCATCGTGTTTAGTTTGCTGCATTATTGGCACCCTACATTAAAGTATTTCAAGATTAAATAATTATGTATGTTGTGTGTTTTCAGTCTATCATTTCTTGTGCGTATAATACAGTAAAAAGAACAAACTTACTGACATCTGTGATATCTATTATTCATAATGGTAAGGAATATGTTGTTTTTCAACATTATTGAGATAGAATAGTGAATGTAAATAGGTGAAAATTAACTTGAAAAAATTTCAAATGCTCTAAAAAACTAGTTGCTTTCTCTAACTTAATTTTCCATGCCATCTTGAAAATTGATGATTCCTTTCCAAAAGGAAAAGATGACCTTTGATGATCACCAGACTGCAAAACTGTTTGAACTGCAAGGCTCATGGTTCAAGCTCACCAGCTGCTCCTCGGAAACCCTACTGAAGGTTGCAATGGGTCTGAACCGACTCGACGGCACTTAACAACAACAACCTCACAAAAGGAGAAAATATGGGGTTTGTGCTATTGAAAACTGGATAAAAAAAAATATAGGATAAATCCTCAATATCAGAAATATAGTTGCTTCTTTTCAATAAGAACTCCACTTTTCTTCCCTTGTGAGGTAGGTGTGTTAACATGTTGGAGTAAGTAGTTCAACAACAGTGAGTGGGCTGCTGGCATTAGTCACTTGATAGGGCAAAAACTCTGATTTACCACTGTAGCATATACCCAGAAAAAAAAGACAAAAACTGTGATGCTAAATGCTACTAAATAACACACACACGAAAGAAGCCCACTGCCATTGAG
>NW_006408629.1:6196343-6198896 GCF_000296735.1 Chrysochloris asiatica
CCTCTCCTTCTTCCTAATTTTTTTTTTTTTTTTTAGTTCAGAAGCTCTGCTACAACATATCCTGGCTGACCCTGCTGTTATTTAAAATACAGTTTCAAGCCTGACAGCAAGACACAGGCCACCACAACATGACAAATTGACAGATACAAAGGTTTTCATCAAATATATTTGCATCATTTTATTCCTAGTTTAAAAATATACTTATTAATTGGAGATGATTTTGGCATACACTCTCCAGTATTGATTGTAAGGCTTTGGAGTCTCGCCAATGTCTTCACTGCCCACAATACATTTTTCCCTGCAGGAAATTACAGACATGCCCATTTGATTACAGGCTTGCTTTCAACAGGAGATTCTACTCTTTCAAATGTGATTTGACATTGAAGGCTTCCCCCCCACCCCCCACCCCAATTTGATTTGAATCACAGCAAGCTGCTCGTGAAACTGGGTTTTATGGTGGCATATTAATTATCAAATTGGTAAAGATCTGACTCTGTTTGTCCTTGAAATTCCCCTCTCATACTAACCCCTTATCTTCATGGTAGATTAGGATTTTGATTAGCGCTGCTTTGTTAAATTTGGGGAAATGGTTCCATTCAAAGCAACTTCCTAGCTTTAGGAATCATTCATTCCTAGTAGTTAACTTTCTGGTACTTGAGCTTTCTTTTAGGATAGAACTACTTAGATTCTTAGTTCAAACATACTCTTCTAGAGAATAAATTTTTAGTTATCCAATCATTAATATTGGTTTCTGTAATAACCTAGCCAGAACCATTCAGTCCTTTATCAACAGGTGGTCTCTGTTCTATTCCCATGCTTTCCTAAAGTTTCTACTATAAATCGAAAGTCAGAGATTGTCTCAATCTCAGACCTTGTGGGAAACATGCTTGACTATTAAGATTCCAAATGTAAACTAAGATTGTCACCATGTGCAAACATCAGTAGACTTAGAAAAAAAGGTTTCCAGAACAATTTTAAGCCAAAGCAGATGACTTTATGAAAGTAAACTCAAGATTAGCCAAAACATAAATAGGACCTCGTGAAATTCAGAAATATATCTAATTGTAGTGTTTTTTGTTTGTTTTTTTTTTAGCATAATGTAGGTATTGTTGTGAATGACTCATTTTATATATAATGTTGTTGTTATTGTTAAGTGTGTCAAGTTGATTCTGACACATAGTGACCCTGTATAGAGTTTCCAAGGAGCAGCTGGTGAGCTCGAACCACTGACCTTGCAGTTCAAACGACTTTGCAGTCTGACTCATTTAGCCCACAGCGCCATACTAGGACTACAAATATATATAAAGTGCATGATGAAATACAATTAAAAAAAATTCTCTTTATCTTCAAACTTGGAACATTAAACAAGTGCCAACTAGAATGAATAACCTTTCTTAAAGTAATCCATAATCAATGGGCCTATAATCATACTCTCTCTTATTTAACTACATTAAACAGCTACACCAAAAATGTGAATCCATTTTTTATTTGTATACTATACCAACTGATTTTTCAAAAATTTGGAAAGAATCATTTTATATACTTTGTATAATCTAATTTTAGAGAATAATGACTAAACTCTTCAGAATATTTTCCTATATAGGTAGAATACATCAAAATCCACAGTATACATAAAACTTTCCTTATGCTAACACAAAGGAGGAAGTCTTAATATAGAAAACCATGGATATAAGCTGATGAGCCTCAGGTGAATTTAAGGACAATGTCTCATTTAGACATAATTCAGAAATGCAATTTAAAATGAGTTAAACTTAAAACTGTCTTTGGTTAACAGATCCTGAATTAAATTATATTTATTCAAAATCAAATTGATCTATAAGTAATCAAATCTTATGTCAAAAGAACACTATTGATAAAGTCTACACAGTTTCTGAAGGAAATATGATATCTATTGATTGTCCTTGCCAACAAACTGCTGAGAGCAGCATTGGATATTTCCTAAACACTTTAACTTTTCATGACAATGCAGCAATATGCAAAGTTTCAATAAGAATTGAGCCTCCTTCGTATCTAAATTTCATTGAACAAAGCAAGATAGTAGTCATAATAATGTAAGAAATAATACACTAAAAAAGTGAAGATTGTTTAATTAGGTATGATGAGACTGTATTTCATTTGTAGAAACGTCACCTGGATAGTCTCTTCAGGGAACTGGTGTAGTTCCTGCTCTATGACTTAAGGAGCACCAACATAGCATTGGGTAAAGGACATCACCCCTTGGCAAATCATGAGAATCTTTGTGAAAGGGATACCTCCACATACATGCACTACAAAGCCTAGAGAAGAGCAACTCAACCTTTGCTTCTGATCTCTGAATAGATAAATTTTTAACAGTATGAGAAGCTTTATGGGACAATAGTGCAATCTTGGAATCATTGAAACACTCCAGATTTAGAAGTTCTTTTCTGGGGTTAGTAATTGTATGATTCTAGTTTTATTCAACCTGTATGCTGAGTAAATAATCTGAAAAGCTGGGTTATGTGAAGAAAAATGTGGCATCAGGATTGAAGGAAGACTCATTAACAACCTGCA
>NW_006408629.1:6199811-6203929 GCF_000296735.1 Chrysochloris asiatica
CACCAATAAGAATAAAGCATAAAAAAAATAACAATATGTATTTCCTATCTCTCGGACATAGCTGATTCTCTATCATAGATTACACAAAAGAACTATCACTGATTATTAAAACTGAGTCACCATAGAATTTTTTCTTGCAGTTGGTGATTTTCCAGATCACAGGAAGCTGCTTAAAAGAATAAAATTAACATGTAGGCAAGTGAGTGTAAAACAAGTCTGCACCTGATTCCCATCCTCTGTAAGAAATGCAAAAAGCAATTGACTAGCAACATTCAATTAATAATTTTAGCATAGAACCCCACAAGACAGTGTTTTTCTTAATCAAAATAGTTTGTTAAAGTCTGTGTAAATTTAAAGAAGGAGCTGTCAAAGAAAAAGATTTCAAACCTGCTCAGAGATAAACCTTTCCAAGGTGACACAAATTGCACTAACTCTCTGGGCAAAAAATGAACATTTATAATAAAATGCTTAATTTTCTGGTGAGCTTTAGTGGGATTAAGATTTGTTCTGCAAAGAAAATATTTTGTCTCACAAACAGTGAAAGGGGGTACTATTAACAGTTCTAAAATCAGAACTGACCTAGGCAAACTGGACAAATGCTCATCAAACCATAAAGGAAATCCCCAAGGGACAAAACTGATGGGGAATCTGAACTCTAAACCACAAATGCATGTGCTGGGCTGGAAGCTGCTCTCACTGCCAACTGTGGTAGTATTTCCTATAAAGTATGGTTAGAAGAAATATATGTAAATGCCAAGCAACTTGCTTGACGCATAACACACACTTGAAAAATTATTATGCCTAACCTACTCAGAGAATCACTTTCTTTGTAAGAGTTGTCATAAATTGCATTCTAATGACAAAATTGCTGGCAGGCCCACTAACTTGTTTACACCTAGAATACAAAATATGTTTCCATTCTATCAAATTGAATTTCTTTAAAAATGTTCTTTAATTTACGTTCTTTTAGTTTTCCCTGCCTTATATACAGTATAAATTCTCCTTAGTGAGGTTTTACTAAACTGAGATAAGTGGACCTGAGTTAGGGATAACTGTCTAAATCCTTCTCCAGCCACAGAAGTCTTTAATTCCCACTCCAACCAGAAAACATTGTACTCAGCACACCTGGAAACTCTCCTTTTGCCTTTCAATGACACTAATCTTATTTACCTTAACCTCTTAAATAATCATCTCTGTATGATTACCAGCGTTTAATAAAAGAGTGCTTCTCAAGGACTCTTTTATAACTCACTTATTGATTTATTTTTGAGTCTCAAGAACTGAGTTCTATTCCATATCCAGCCACTAAAGAGCCAAGCTATCTTGGTTCCCAAATCTTTAGTTTCTTTATCTCTACAGTAGGGTCACTTGATACTTCCTCTTCAAGATTGCCTGATGCGCTAGCACAGAATGCTAGAAGTAGAAACAACGTTTAGCAGACAAGGAAATAAGTTCTTCATTTTGCAGATGAAGAACTAGAGGCTCAAGGAGGGGAAGTTGCTTGATGCACAAAGACATGGCAAACTTGAGCAGGAAAGAACTAAACATTGTTTTTTAGTTGATTAATTTAATTTTTAAATTTTGAAATAATTTTAGATTCACTAAATAGCTGTATAGGAATCCTGGTGTGGTGCAGTGGGCTAATGCACTGGACTGCAAGACGGGTTTGAACCACAAGGTCAGCGATTCAAGCTTACCAGTCATTCCTTGGACATGTTATACAGGGTCACTATGACTTAGAACCGACTTGATGACACTTGACAGCAACGGCAAATAGCTGTATAAATATACCCGAGTTTCTGTATATCCTTCATTCAGCTTTTCTAAATATTAACATATTACTTAAACCAAAAATCCACTGCCATTGAGTCAATTCTGACTCACAGTGACCCTGTGTAGGGTTTCCGAAGCTGTACATCCTTATAAGTATAGAAGATCTCTTTCTCTCCAGGAAAGCCTGGTGGATAGGAACTGCTGACTTGTGGTTAGCAGCCCAACACATAACCCACTATATCACAGGCCCTGCAATATCTTCCTTAATTCAAATTTCACAGATTGTATCACTAATGTCCTTTTTTAGGTCCAGAGTCCATTCTAGGATCCTATTCTCAATATTTATGATACAAGGGGACTTCAAAAACTTTGTAGAAAAATTCCATGATCTCTTCATTCAATTTTTCTACAGATTTTTTTTAAGCTCCCTTTTATATTACCTTACTGGCTCCTTTTCTTGTTTCAGATTAGTAACCATATTCTAAATAGGGTACAATATTTGTATATGGCTTCTTTTGGCTTTAGGTTTACAGTATATAGGCCAAATGTTGCTTTCCATTGTTACTTAGATTAGCTATTTTATTCTCCATCAATCAGAAGTGCTATTGTAGAGTGCTATCGAGTCACTTCTGACTCATAGGGATCCTGAGTAGAGTTTCGGCAGCTGTAACAGACGGGGAGCACGAAGCCTCATCTTTCTCCTAGTGACTAGTGAGCTTGAACCAGAAACATTGTTTTTCACTTACGTTCCACTTTACCAGCATGATGTCTTTCTCCAGGGATTGGTCCCTCTTGATAACATGTTCAAAATACGAGAGACAAAGTCTCACCATCCTTGCTTCTAAAGAGCATTCTGGCTGCACTTCCTCTGACATAGGTTTATTTATTCTTCTGACACACCAAATACTTTAAATATTCTTCTCCAGTACCACAATTCTAATGCCTCAACTCTATGATGGTACTCCTTATTCATTTGTATAACTGTCATATGCATATGAGTTGATTGAAAATACCATGCATGACTTGGAACAGGTGCACCTTATTCTTCAAATAGACATCTTTGCTCCAGAACACTTTAAAGAGATCTTTTGCAGCAGTTTGAGTTCTTGGTTGCTGCTTTCATGAGCATTGAGTATGGACCAAAGCAAAATGAAGTCTTTCACAACTTCAATCTTTTTTCTGTTTATCACGATGCTTTTTACTGTTCCAGTTGTAAGGATTTCTGTTTTCCTTACATTTAGGTGCAATCCATATTGAAGGTATTCCATGGTATATTTTATATATACCATTTGTAGCATAGTTTAGGAAGTCCTGGTGTGGTGTTGTGGGCTAATGTGTCACACTGCAAAGTCGTTTGAACTGAAAGGTCAGTGGTTCAAACTCACCAGCTGCTCCTTAGAAACCCTATACAGGGTCTCTATGGGTTGGAATCGACTCAACGGTACTTGACAACAACAGAAACCTAGTTTATGAGTGTTGTTGGCACTGTAAAATAAGCATTAGACTGCTAACCACAAGGTCAGCATTTCAAACCCACCAGTTACTACCTGCAAGAAAGATGAGGCTTTCTGATCCTCAAGACTCACAGCCTTAGAAACCTTACATAGACTCACCGTGAGTCAAAACTGACTAGTGACATCTAACAGTAACAGCAAAAACCATGGTTTAGTCAACAACTCTTCTATTTATGGACAGTTAGGTTATTTCCAATACTTTATAGCTATAAACAATGCTGCAGTAAGTATGTGTTTCCACATTACTGGGGGCATATCTAGGAGTAAAGACTTCCTGGTGTGGCGCTGTAGGATTAGCACTGGACTTCAAACCACAAGATCGGTAGTTCAAACTCATCAGCTGCTCCTTTGAAACCCTATACAGGGTCGTTATAAGTTGGAACTGACATGACAGCACTTAACAACAACAACAATCTAGGAGTGAACTCTAGATCTCCTGATACCTGATCCAATTAATCTTTGGATTAAATGAAAAAGAAAATTAATGTTATGAGTATTGTTAACTTTATCTAATCTGATTATAATTTCCTTTGACATACAGTTCAATTCAACAAATCTTTATCCTTAGCTACTAAGAAAAATGGTTAGATTTGAAATTGTTTCTGTATGTTGAAATTCTAATATTTTCAACAACATGTTAATTCATTTGGAATGTTATACTAGTTATTAGTTTTTATTCAAAATTATATTAGTTATACATTTTCTACTCTTAAAAAAATTCAACTGTTATATTAAATGTTTTTCTACTTTATTCTTATAAAAGCAAGAGATAGAGGTTGCATACTGCAGCCGAATCTGATTTCTTTTACTTTTTTTTTTTTTTAGCTTTTT
>NW_006408629.1:6204029-6207525 GCF_000296735.1 Chrysochloris asiatica
TTAACAAAAAAGAACATCAGCTATACATTCAACAAATTATACACTTTGTTTTATCACAATGATTACAATCCCCTCCCTGCAACAACACTTATCCTACTTGCTTCCTGTGGCTTCCCTTTTACATCTTATATTTATTTCACAAACAAACAAGTATGAATATCAAATTGGGTGAGAAGAGAAAAGCATGATCATTGGCTGAATGACCCCAGGTTACCTGCGAATGAGTCAGTATAGACTCACAGGCTCTTCTCCCACCTTCTAGGAGGGTTTATACCCATGCCAGCTTCCTGTGAGATGGGGTTCCTCAAAGTCTTCAGGTCCAGTGATCAAGATGTGCAAAAGATGCTACACCGTCTGTTTAGGATCTATACTTAGTCTTGCTTCTAACCTAGTTTCAGAGAATATTCTATGTGGTCCAGCCTAGTTCATTAGCAGATTTGGAATCTCAGTACTAAAGAGTATTTGCCTGCTTTTGTCTTTCAAGTAAACCAAAAAAAACTGAGATTTAATCCAATATGCGGTTATACCCAGTTCCAACCTAGCCATAGAAGATCATTTGTAGGGCTTCTCCGAAGGCTTGTTGAGATATTAGTCCTGGATCCTGCCATTTCAGCTGACTCAACTGAACAAACCAATGCTGCAAGAAGAATTGAGGCCTACCAAAAGTTGACTTTATGTTTATGTATGCATCATCTACTTGACTAATTGTTTCACTCATATATGTAAAGCAGAGTCAAATTGGTTTTAGCAGTTTGGTTGTTTTGGTTGTTAATTGCAACCAAGTTGGTTCTGACTCATAGTGACCTTGTAATCTGGGTTGCAAATTATTCTGAATTTTAGAACTTGCACCCAAACCGCTTTCTCTACAATCTGAGGCATCAAGTCATGTTTCAAACCTTGGTTTTGAACATAAGCTCCTAAAAATTATAATATTATAATTAACTTATTTAAGTTAAGAAACCATAAAAAATTAAATAAATCTGTCATTATCACATTAGAAAAAAGTTCTAAGTGAAGTTATTCTTACCTCCTCGATCTCGGGCAGCTAAACTTTGACCCCTTCTTAATGTAATGTCCAACTGGTACATTCCGGGATCAGGCAAAGGGACATCTGCATTACTGATTCCAGCAGTATTTATATTCTGGAAAACAAAAAAATAGACTTGGTTTCATGGCTGTATCTCTTCCAGTGACAGATTATTTGTAGTTTAACACAAACAGCAAGAATTAGCTAATAAAATGAATCGTTGATTTTTTAATTTCACACAATGCCATAATCACCTGATTATCTAGGCTTTTGAAATTCATGAATTTCTTTAGGCTCAAATTAGAAACACGCAATCATAGGAACTTTATATTTTAACTCAAACGAGGGATAACAAATATAAAATGAAAATCCTTGCCCATAAAAGCCCCTCAATATTCTGTTGAATGCACTTGCTGCTGCTGCTATTATGTGACGTGGATTCGGTTCCGACTCAAAGATTGCGACTCTGTACAGGGTTTCTGAAGCTGTAAATCTTTACGGGAGCAGAAAGACTCATCTTTCTCCCGCTGAATAGCTGGCAGTTTCAAACTGCTGACCTTAAGGTTTATAGCCCGATTCGTAACCACTATGGTAACGTAGTGGTTACGAATCGGGCTGCGAACCTTAAGGTCAGCGGTTAGAAACTACCAGCTGCTCCGCGGGAGAAAGATCAGGCTTTCTACTCCCGTAAAGATTTACACCCTCGGAAGTGAAAACGCAATCAATAAAGAGTGGAGAATACAGGGTGTGGCAGCAGTTGACTTTCCACATAAACTAAAAGTGAAAGTCAAAATGATTTATTCAGGTGACATTTCTGACTAATTTATTTATGCCAAAGAGCTGAAATTGAGGGATTATAGACTTCAATTTTGACCACTAACATAAAGTATAATTTCACAGCTGTAAATTCACCCATGTTAACAGAATTTGCAAGGAGTAATTTCTCAGTGGAACTAAATTTCTAATGCTGCTTTGTATAGAGTAAGAGTTCACAAGCTATTTGCAGAACTAAACATCATTTAAGACTGCCTCTATAGATATCCCTAATAATAATCTATTGTTATTAATTTCTGAATTACAAATGCACCTGCAAGATGAACAAATGATATTAAATCAACATACACGCAAAAAAAAGTTAAATTTATACAGTTCATATTTTATAGTCTCTGTCACTTTGAGTGTAACAAGAAAGTTTAGTGTTTTTTTCATGCTTAAACGATTTTAAATTATTTCCTTATTATTACTGTGTTTCCAATTTAAAAATAAATATTACTTTATTTTGGGATAACATGAACGGGTAAGGTAAAGTAATAGACAACAGTATGGCTCTTTTAGTTCCACAGTTCCACACGGACATGAAATGTAAACTATAAGGCACATATATATATATATAAATCTATATGTATATTTGTTGTTGTTGTTAAGTGTCATAGAGTTGTTTCCGACTCACAGCGACTCTGTATAGGATTTCCGTGGAGCAGATGTTGAGTTTGAACCTCTGACTTTGAGGTTCAAACCAACATTGTGGTCCAGTGTTTATCCTTCATCACCACATCAGTCCTGGTGCGGCGCTGTTGGTTAATGTGCTGGACTGCAAAATTGGCTTCAGCCACAAGGCTGGCAGTTCAAGTTTTACCAGCTGTTCCTCAGAAACCCTGTACAGAGTTGGTTATGGGTTGGAACCAACTCAAAGGCACTTAGCAACAACAACCACATCATAACTCTCTCTCTCTTTATGTATGTATGTACATATGGAATGGTATGGTCATGCAGGTTATAATTAGTTGGACTGCAAGGTTGGTTTGAATCATAAAAGATTGGTGGTTCAAGCTCACCAGCTGCTCCTTGGAAACCCTATAAATGGTTGCTATGAGTTGGAACTGACTCCAGGACACTTAACAACAACATATGTATATGTATTCATTTGATCTTTTTATGCAGTATTTTTTGAAGTCTTAAGACCAAGGTAAGAAATTTTCATAGAAGAGTAATATTACTTAATAGCTAATATTACTTAAGAAGAATAATTTTGATTTATAAGCTAAGTTTATCATTTCTCCTCTGGGAACAATAGAAAGTACTTCACTTTTCTTCCTCATGATACCATTGGTTCTATCAATGACTGACCCTAGTCACTCAGATTAGAAATTGACAAGACATCCTTGACTTTGCATCTCTTTTACCCATATCCAAATAGTCACCCAACCCCATCCACTCCATTTCTGTATTATGTCTCTCTTTGTCTTTTTTGTTTGTTATTATCACCGATTTGGATCAGACCTTCATACAAAAGAAAAAAATTATTTTATTCTTTGTCCCCCATCCATCAAATTTCTCCAGCGCCTTGAGGTTATCATTGATATTAATTCAGGGTTGTTGTTGTTGTTGTTAAGTGCCATCGAGTCGGTTCCGACCCATAGCGACTCTGTACAGGGTTTCCGAGGGTGTAAATCTTTACGGGAGTAGAAA
>NW_006408629.1:6208849-6220023 GCF_000296735.1 Chrysochloris asiatica
AATAAAGTATATAATACTTTATTAGCAGATTAAGGGATTTTCTAAGGTAATTTTTACTATATTGAATTTTCACTTTTGCTGGTTTGTAAATCTACCATCTAACTAAAGAGACAATATCACTGAACTTATTTTGGGCTATATTAATTTTCTCCTGTTCATTGTTCAATTTGCTACTGTGTTATTTGTCTTATAACAAAGAGCTTAAAAGAACAACATCTCTATCAAATGCATTACAAATATTTCCTCCCAATGTATTATCTGTCTTTGATCTTTGTATATGGTATGTATGGCCATATAGAAGTCGCTGACTTTTTCTTCCTCTTATGACTTCTATATCCATGATCTTGCCTGAAAACCATTTTGCACCTCATGAGAGTACATAATTATTCTCCTGTAATTTAAAAATATTTTTAATTTTAATACTTTCTATGAATCTCGAAATTATCTGAACTACATTTTAAATGTTGTGATTGTTATCTGGATGGATAGACTATGGCTGTAACATTATTAAATATTCTATTTCCCCTTTAGAGTAGACTGTTTGTTGTCATTATGGTCAGTGGAGTCAATTCTGACTCATACAGACTCTCTATAGGGTTTCTGAGACTTTTTATCTTTGCAGAAGCAGAAAGTCTTAATGTTTCTCTTGTATAGCAATAGCTTGTGTGCTTGAAACGACGACCTTGTGGTTCATAGTACAGTATGTATCCTTCAGAGCCACCATGCTCCCTATAGTACATTAAGTTCCCACATATATACCTGCATCTATTTATGAAGCACTATAATCTTTATATCTCTGCCATTATCATACTGTTTGATTACAATAACATTAAAGTATGTTGTGATATCTTTTAGGATATGCAATTCTCATATCTCATGTGTTTAAAAACTTACTTGGTTATTCTTACATTTATATTATTCCTTATGAATTTAGAAATCATGGAAAAGCAAAAGAGCTTCCAGGTTTGGCTGGGCAGAAACCTGGGATGGAATCCTTCCTTTCTCAATCATTTATTAGTGATGGTAGTGGTTGTGTGCAGTTGAGTCAGTTCTGATTCATAACAACCCTGTATAGGAGTTCCGAGGTGGTAAATCTCTATGGAAGCAGAGTCTCATCTTTTCCTCAAGGAGGAGCTCATGGATTTGAACTACTGACTAATGGTTAACAGCTCAACTCACAACCCACTGTTCTACCAGGGGTCCTTTGTGATTTACTAGTAGTGTGATTTTGGGAAAGTTGCTCAACCGATCTGTGCTTCAGTATTCTAATCTATGAAATGGGTATCATCATAATAATACTGTCTCCTTGTGTGATTGTGAGGATAAATGCATATAAAATATGACAACAGTGCTTGGTACATAGTAATCACTCAATAAATGTTAACTATTATTTCCTAAAGATTATAAAAAAAATATTGACATGCTGATTTGAATTGCACTGAATTCCTATAGGAATTTGGGAAGATTTATAGTTTCATGATATTAACTATTCCCATAAGAGTAAATATAGCTTCTCATTTTCTTCAGGGCCTGTTTTGTGTCCTTCAATTAAATATTATTGTATTTTTCTTATAGGTCCTACTCATCTTTAGCTAAACTTATTCTTTGTTATTTCATGGTCTTTGTTTCCATTGGTTTTTTAATTTCCATTTTAATCAGATTATTTCTAGTATAACAAATGGAGTTTGGGTTTTTCATTTCCATTTTGATCAGATTGTTTCCAGTGTAACAGAGAAAATATCATTTTACATAGTTTGCTTACATCCTGTCACTTCTCAAATATTTTAGGGAACAACAACAACATGGTGTGGCGCTGGGAGCTAATGCGTCAGACTGCAAAGTCATTTGAACTGCAAAGCCAGCAGTTCAAGCTCACCAGCTGCTCCTTGGAAACCCTATACAAGGTCGTTACAGGTTGAAACCGGCTTGACGGCACTTAAAAACAACAACATGGTGTGGCGCCGTGGGCTAATGTGTCAGACTGCAAAGTTGTTTGAACTGCAAGATTGGTGGTTCAAGCTCACTAGCTGCTCCTCGGAAACCCTATACAGAGTCACTATGGATTGGAACTGACTCGATGGCACTTCACAACAACAACATGTATAAAAGCACTTAACTGATAACCAAAAAGTTGGTAATTCAAACCCACCAATCACTCCTTGGAAACTCTATACAGAGTGGTTATAGGTCAGAAACGACTTGGTAGCACACAGCGAAAACAACATGCATAAAAATAATATTTTTCACATATAATTCCCAATTGATTCTTATTTACTAACACTCCAATTGCTTATTTTCTAATCTTATTGTATTAGCTTCTAAAGACATTTTAAGACAGTAGAAATTAAGTGGGAATGTCTGAATTGCACTAAATTTTAATGTGAATGGCTTTTAATGTTCCCACATTCAACATGACATGTATCAAATTTGAACTTTTTATTCTAGTCTCTATTTACTTGGGCTTTTAAATAAGATTACTGTTGAATTATATCACATGTTTTTCAGCATATATTGATAAAATCATATGGGGTTTTAATTTAATTTGTTGATAGAGCTTTCTAATCTTGAATTTCTGGACCTCACCCTGCTTAGTATTGTAAGCTTCTTCACTCTGATGCCCAATGCTGATATTGTTCAAAACCATACCCTTGTTGTTAAGTGCGGTTGAGTTGGTTCCGACTCATTGTGACCCTGTATACCCTAATATATTGGTAATTCGTAGGGAGGCATTTATAGCTCCCTATTTAACACAAATCTCTCATTCTAAAGTAAACTTTGACTTTTGCCTTTCACAAACTCTAGACCATGTTTTCCTCAATCAAGTAGGACTAAACACTTGAATAACTTCTATCCTTTCCCTTTGCTTCATACCAGAACTGCATGCCTGGTCTTACTGTCCATACATCCTTACCCTGTCTTTAAAAATCCTTCCATTAGTACTTCATATCTTCCTTATTGGTTTACCATGGTGGTGGTGGTGGTTATGTGTCTGATTCACAGCGACTCTGTATAGGGTTTCCAAGACTGTAAACATTTACAGGAGCAGAAAGCCACATTTTTCTCTCACAGAATGGCTTGTTTACCATATTCAATCTCAAATGATATAAAATTAGATAAATGTCATCTTTACCATTCTAGATAGTAAACTTTTAAAATCAGAGATTAGACTGTTTAAGAATCAATAAAAACACTCAGAATTAATAAAGCAGTGGGACAGAAGCTCATCAGGGATTCAAAGATAAGTATTGCTTTTGTCTTTAGGGGCACATGATCTACATACATGAGGATCTGTAACAAAGTTGGTGAATCTGTGGGCAGTTTGTTCTCCCTCTTCTGTATTCCTGTGTGGCATCTACTTTGTTTTTGTGCCTTCTTTCATGAGAAATCCAAACATACATTTAGAATCCCTTTCATACTGTGTTCCAGGCAGCTACCATCAATTTAATTGATTAAAACTGGCAGTTTAGACCTATAATGAATGACAGACAGTACTGAGGAAATCAGGAAGAAAGACCATAGAGGAGGCCCAATAGAGATGAAAATGGAGCAGAGTTGAAAAATATGGGTGGAAGTAAAGGTAGGGAAGAAAGGAGAACCAGGCAAGTCAACATGAGCCTAATGGCCTACTGGTGTCGTCACAAGAGGGTGTATCATTAGATTGTGTGAAAAACAAGAAAGAATAATAATTTATATATAGCAATGTCAGGCGGAGGAGGGTTTTAACCTGTGAGCAACAGGAACCCTTGTAGGCTCATGAAGAGAGAAACAATACAATCATCGCTTATTTATCAAACATTTATCACAGATGCGTTATATTTCATGTTCTATGTCTTGGATATCAAGAGACAAACAAGACCAGGCATTTGCTCTGTGTAAAAAAGTTGAGAGTACAGAAATCCTATTAATATAGGAGTTATTTTAAAAGGGTTTCTAACAGTCTAGTTTAAGTCACAAGGGCCAGATATGGTTAGTGGTAAAGAAAACAAAAGATGGGTTTAACAGATATTAAGGAGATTCAGTCAACTGAATTTGTCAACTGATGAGATGTGGTAAATGGATGGGTGAGTCATACAGAAGTTTGAGCAGAGCTCCTGGGAGGTACATAATGCTAGTGGTAGATAGAGGAAATGAGAGAAGCAGCAAGTTCCAAAGATACTCAAACATCTATTTAAAAAAAAAAAAAAAAATCAAGAACCTAAGTAGACCTAAAGAGACATCTCCTCAGGCTCACGTTAATAGTTTCAAGAAGGAAATAGATAGATTAATTATGGAGGAATATACTTCTGGTGTGGTATGGTTCAAACCAAGTTGCAGCCCAGTGCATTAATCCACAGTGCCACACCAGGAATATATAATATATATATGTATTGTTGTTGCTAAGTGCCTTTGAGTCTATTCCGACCCACAGCAACCCTGTATAAGGTTTCCGAGAAGCAGCTGGTGAGCTTGAGCCACCAACCTTGCAGTTCAAACGACTTTACAGTCTGAAGCATTAGCCTACACACACAAAAAAATCCAAGATTTCTTATCAAATACCTAAGGTATATATGTGAAAATCAATATGAGGATCTCCATGACTGTAGATTCTATTGGTTAGGAAGTCTTTGTAACCTAATGAAGGAAGCTTTCAACAGAAGATATAATGATGGTGATGATGAATTAGAAGTTGAGACTGCCACCTAGCCTTTTGATGTTGTTGTTGTTAAGTGCTATCGTGTTGGTTCCCACTTATAGTGACCTTGTATAGGTTTCCAAGGAGTGGCTGGTGAGGTTTGAACTGCTGACCCTGTGGTTCAAACTGACCTTGTGATCCAGTGCATTATCCTGCAGTGCCACACCATGACTCCTTTTATTACAAGCAAAAATCTGTTGTTACTCTGCTGGTTTGGGTGATTGATCCTTATTGTTATTAAGAATAGAGGTGTTGTAACAGTGTGAGAAGAGCATATCTGGAGTCCCTGGGATTTTTTTGGGTGGCTTCTAGGATTGCCATACACAGTGCATTGCAAATTGGCTTGGTTGTTGTTGTTAGGTGCCATTGAGTTGGTACCGATACCTAGCAACCCTGTATACAAAAGAACAAAACACTGCCTGGACCTGGGCCAACCTCATAATCATTGCTATGCTTGAGTCCATTGATGCTGCCATTTTGCCAACCCATCTCGCTGGGGGTCTTCCTCTTTTTCTCTGACCCTCCACCTTATAAAACATGATTTCCTTCTTCAGTGACAGGGCCTTCCTGACAATATGTCTGAAGTATGAGATATGAAGTATGGTCATCCTGGCTTCCAAGGATCACTCTGGCTGCACTTCATCCAACACAGATCTACTTGGTTTTTTGGCAGTCAATGGTACTTTCAATATTCTCCTTCAATGCCATAAATCAAATGCATAAATTCTATTGTCTTCCTTATTCACTGTCCAACATTCTTATGCATATGAGGTTATTGAAAATACCATGGCTTGAGTCAGGTGCACCTAAATTCTCCAAATGACATCTTTGCTCTTCAATACTTTAAAAAGGTCTTGTGCAGCAGATTTGCCTAATGCAATACATTGTTTGATTTCTTGACTACTGTTTCCATGAGTGATGATGGTTGATCTGAGAAAAATGAAGTCTTTGATAACTTCAGCCTTTTCTCCATTGCTAAGAATGTTGTTTACTGGTCCAGTGGTGAGGATTTTTATTTTCTTTACATTGAGGTGCAACCCAATTAAAGGCTGTGGTCTTTGATCTTCATCAGCAAGTATTTATTTTAAGACCTCTTGGCTTTCAACAAGCAAGGTTGTATCATCTGCATATCGTAGGTTGTTAATGAGTCTTCCTCCAATCCTGATGCCGTGCTTTTCTTCATATAACTTAGTTTCTTGGATTATTGCTCAGCATACAAGTTGAATAAGTATGGTGAAAGAATACAGCTTTGTCACACACCTGTCCTAATTTTAAACTTGTTCTGTTAGAACAACTGCCTCTTGGTCTAAGTACAGGTTCCTCATGAGCACAGTTAAGTGTTCAGGAATACTAATACTTCACAATGTTGTCCATTGCTTGTCATGATCCCCACCATCAAAAGCCTTTGCATAGTCAATAAAGCACAGGTAAACATCTTTCTGATATTTTCTCCTTTCAGGCAAGATCCTCAATGTCAGCAATGATAGCCCTCATTCTACATCCTCTTCTGAATCCAGCTGGAGCCTCTGGAAGTTCTCTGTAAATGTATGGTTGCAGCTGTTTCTGTATTACCTCTAGTAAAACTTTACTCACATGGGATATCAATGATATGCAGATTGGCTAGGTTATTCCTTATGCATTTTATACTCTTAGACCATGTGCACTACAGTTTTAACTTTATCAACATAACATACCCTCACAAATTCATGAAAACTTTTGACTCTTTCAACTTTAAAAAATTTAATAAGCTTGTCAAGAATATCAAGAGGTATCTTAAAGATTTTACTTAGTTGTTAGCATTTTCTACTTAGTCATCTCGCCTAGTTTCTATGAAACTAAAAATTTTGCACAGTAAAATCTTTTATCAAATGGAAGTCAAAATTTTTCAAATTTAATTTTCAAAAGATAGAGCTCAAAAGTCCTGAGCTATTCCAAGTTCAATGCAATCCCCAGATCAAATTGTGAAGAGAATAAGATGAGGAGGTAGAGACCAAGTCACTTAAAAGGCTGAAAGTCTCACAAAAAATGAGGAACATCAATGACACCTAATGGGCATAGCTCATTAGATAGATCAGTCAGAGTGCCTGTTTGACCCACAAGTACAAGCTTGAAGAGCAGCATACACTTTATACCTTGTGTTCATTGCTGATTTGATTAGAACTGGGTATCTGAACAAAGGGTAGATATAAGTAGGATAGTCAGTGATCTAGGTTGTTATTTAGCAAGAAAAGTAGTCTGGACAAAATTCAGAGAGAAGAGAACATACGCAGAAGTTGCTAAAGCAGAAATTTCATAATAGAGAGGTTTGAGAAACCATGATGGACCATGTGTAACCCCAATTCAAGAAGCAGATGCTCTAAGTGAGCAGGAACATTTGACACTGTAAAGACATATAGTAGCCAATGGCCAGCTGCTCTGGGCTTCCTGTTTTTTTCATACCTGTGCGATCCCTGACAACCTTCTCATCACAGCTGCACCCACGTGAGACAGATTAAGTGGGTCCTTGACTATTCTAACAGAAGAGAGTGAGAAAAGAAAGAGTAATGAGAATGAGCGAAAGACTAGAAACAAGAAAGCATCCATGTAACACAAGAAATCCATGTGATGTAAAAAAATGGGAATTTGGGAGAAAGTAAACTACACTGGCACACGGCAGAAATCATTCCCTCCTCTCCCCTTCTTTCAGGTTATTGTTGAGTGCCATCGAGACAGTTCCACTCATAGTGACCCTGTATAGGGTTTCCAAGGAGAGGCTGGTGAGTTTGAACCATTGACATTGTGGTTCAAACCTTATGGTAGAGTCTTATCCTATAGCACCACACCAGGACTCCATGTAAGCATGCCTCTGAGGTGCTAACTTACCACATAAAGGTCTTATAGGGTCAATGTGTTTTAGTTTACAAGTAAGAAAAACTTCTGGTTTAGAATCAGGAAAGGTATGTGTCACCATACTTATTCAATATGTATGCTGAGCAAGCCATTCAAGAAGCTGGCTTCTATGACGAAGAATAAGGCATCAGGTTTGGAGAACGTAACATTGATAACCTGGGATATGCAGATGGAACAACCTTGCTTGCTGACAGCAAAAAAGAACTTGACTATAGCCTTCAGTATGAATTATATCTCAACATAAAGAAAACAAAAGTCCTCACAACTAGACCAATAAGCAACATCATTACATACTGAAAAAACATTGAAATTGTCAAGGACTTTATTTGATTTGGATCCACAATCAATGTCCATGGAGGCAGCAGTCAAGAAATCAAATAACATATTGTATTAGGCAAACCTGCCGCAAAATAGCCTTTTAAAGTGTCAAAAAAAAGCAAAAATATCACTTTGAGGACTAAGGCTTATGGTATATTCAATTGCCTCCTATGCATGTTAAATCTGGACAATGAATAAGGAAGACCAAAGAATTAATTACTTTGATTTATGATGCTGATAACCAAGAGTGGATATACCAGAAAAATGAACAAATCTGTTTTGGAAGAAGTACACTTAAAATGTTCCTTAGAATCAAGGTTGGTGAAACTGCATTTCATGTACTTTTTACATGTCATGAGAAAGGACCAGTCTTTGGAGAAAGATGTCAGGCTTACTAAAGTAGAGAGTCAGCAGAAAAGAGGAAGACCCTCAAAGAGTTGGATTAACACACTGCAACAATGGAATCAAATATAGCAGTGAATGTGAAAATGGCACAGGCTCAGCAGTGTTTTGTTGTATGCACTATTACTATGAGTCAGAACCAATATGATGGTACTCAACAACAATATTAATGAAAAAGCTTCATATTTTAAGAATATTTTAAATAAGAATTTAAAAAAAAGATTTATGTGTAGGGTGATCATATAAGTTATCATGTAAACTAGTGCTGGGAGCGATTTGAACTGAAGGTCTCAGACTTGGGGGTAGTTTAACCGAAGAATTGCAACTGAACAGTTGTGGTCCAGAAAATCGGGCTTCTCCCAGGTCAAGCTGCCCCCTGAGGAACTTCAAGACTGTCTCGGGGGACAGGGAACTTGCAAGGTTTTTTCCTTGTATGACCTTTAGTTTAAGTCTGCAATACCATCTAGCTGCCTTATCTCTGTCTCCTGAGAAACCACAAGTTACATTCTTCTGATAAAGTCTCACTTATCGCTTGCATCAATAACACCAGATGTTTTTTGCATTCTTTTCCCTGCCCCCAGAACTTTCTTTTGATATGTGTATATAATAAATGTGCTGAATCTAGGTCAGAGTCATAGTATCTCCATCAGAGTGCTGTGTCCCACCTGGTCTCAACTTTTCATTTTGTGTCTTGTGTCTTCCTTTTTTTCTAATCTCCCTTCACCCCTGTTGTTATTGATGTTAAGTACCATGGAGTCAGTTCTCACTCATAGTGATCCTGCACAGGGTTTGTGAGGCTGTAAATCTTTATGGAACTAGAAAGCCTCATCTTTCTCCCGCAGAACAGCTGGTAGTTTTGAACTGCTGACCTTGATGTTAGCAGCCTGATTCATAACCATTATGTTCCCGTCGCCCCTGCTTGTGTTTAATTACTATGCATGGGTCACAGAGTATAGCCATTGTTGGATGTGACATTTGGTGCCAAAACATGGAGCCCAAGTACAGGGGAACTTCTAAGCCAGAGATGAGGAGATGCTCTGAAATGCATGTAGTCAGATAAAGTACAGAGTGGATTGGAATTTCAACTGGGTCTAAAACATGGGGAATTTAGGGTCAAAGGACCAACAGTTGTTTGTAGATATGCTTAAAGCCCTACTGAGGGCCAGGGGAACTTCTATTAAAGGTGTTCAGCTTGCTCACTTTTTAGATTTTGTACAGGAGACCTGTCCCTGGTTCCCAGAGGCAGGGACTGGAATATGGATACCTGGGAGAAGGCTGGGAAGCAGATGTGTGCTCAGTATAGTAATAAAGGGCCTGATAAGATACTAATTTTTGCATTTTTTTGTTTGGACACTTGTGCATGAAAGCTTAGACCCCTGGCCTGACTCTGAGAGAGCAGCCTCTAATTCCCAGCCTGAGATTCAGAGCATTTGCGGTAGACAGTACAGGCTCATGATGGGCTGCATTCACCTGAGCCATCGGCACCACAGAAAGAGATGCTGGTTGAACAGGGAGCCTCCAATTGTCCTCAGGACTATTCCTTAAAGGAATAGGGGGATCCAGTAGTGGAAGGTTCCAATTAAGATTGGGAAAACGAATCAGAGATATGTGCACCTCAATTAGCTGTGCTTTCTACAGCTGAGGCTACTAATACCAGCATGAAATCAAAGTGCTTACAGATTTAATGCCAAAAGCAAGGAAGAGGATTTCTTGTGTTCTGCCTGCTTTATCTCCAGTTCAACAGGCTTTAAGAGAAGCAAGGATAGTGGGAGAGGAAAGTTATTAGCCTCTGTAATTGTAACTTCCATCACACATCAGCAGAGAGATTTATGGAGATTAGTTGCCGTCCTGGGAGTAAATAATCAGACCAGTAAGAGCATAAAAAATCTTGGGGGAGGGGGTGAACGGGACAAACCACTCAATACATTTATGCCTGTGTTCAGGCCCCCTATGTACTGGTAACAGGATCAGTCAATATCGCAAATGCAGAGGACATTATAGTGTGAATTGTGTTTCATGTAACCTCACCTCTTGTCTTTCTTTTTTTAACCAGAAACAGGACGTGCTGATATTATATCAAGCATATAGATTGCAACTTGGAAATAAAATTAAATGCACTAGAGGCCACCATAATTGGCCTAGGAAATCAGGTCGAGGCCCTTAAGTACATACAAGATATTCACTGTCATGCCTCATTCTCTCATACCTGTGTAATGGTATTTCCATATAACACTTCTGATGGGAGTGGAATAAAGTTTCAAGTCACCTTCAAGGTATTTGGCATCAAGCAAATTAAAGTCTAGATTTAAGAGAACTTCATAAACAGATTATGGCTGTACAAAACAGTAGAAATTAGGTCCTAGACCCTGAGGGTGTGGCCAAAACTGTGTTGGATCTACTCAATGGATTTAATCCTTTTAATATACTGCCTCATATGGTATTATTATCTTGATGTTAATCTTGTTGCTTATTTTTACAGTCTTCTGCAGAGTCCTCTGATACCAGCTCTTCCAGCTCCAACTGACCATTCATTGTCTTCATTTAAAAAATAATAAGGGGGAGATGTTGGGAGTGATTTGAGTTGAAGGTCTCAGACTTGGGAGTAGTTTAACTGAAGGATTGCCACTGAACAGTTGTGGTCCAGAAAATTGGGCTTCTCCCAGGTCAAGCTGCCCCCTAAGGAACTTCAGGGCTGTCTCGGGGGACAGGGAACTTGCAAGGATTTTTCCTAGTAAGACCTTCAGTTCAAGTCTGCAATTGGCGGACGCCATCCTGCCAAGGGACAGAACAGGGAGAAACCTTATGCATGAATTGTTTAGCAAAACGACAAGGAATGTCCCCTTGGTTGGCAAAGCCACAGGGGTGTTTCATGCAGGGGCCCCGCGGTTTCTAG
>NW_006408629.1:6220988-6222074 GCF_000296735.1 Chrysochloris asiatica
TGAAATAAAGAGACAGTCAGAGAGTCATCATTACCATTATCTGCCTGAGACTCAAAATGACCATTGACTATGTGTGTTTTTTTATTTTTTCATTCAGCCGACTCCACATCCTCCTTCAAGAGCCTCCTAATAATTTGTTGAGGCTGGTCCCTGGCATGCAATAACATCTAGCTGCCCTATCTCTGTCTTCTTAGCAACCACAAGTTACACTCTTCTGATAAAGTCTCTCTTACTGCTTGCATCAATGACACCAGATTTTTTTTTTTCACTCTTTTCTCTGCCCCCAGCACTCTCCTTTGATATGTGTATATAATAAACATGCTGAATCTAGGTCAGAGTCACAGTATCTTCATCAGAGTGCTGTGTCCCACCCAGTCCCAACTTTGCTATTTTCATTTTGTGTCTTGTGTCTTCCTTTTTTTCTAATATCCTGTCCCCCTACTCAGGTTTAATTACTATGCATGGGTCACGGAGTATAGGCCATGTCGGAAGTGGCCAACAGGTATACTTTGGATAGTAAAAATGAGTGCTATTACTAATCCTATGGGGAAAACAAGCATAAAACAAGACTGTTCCAGGTAATCTGAGATTCCTGGTCACTCTAGTTATAGTACTTAATAAGTTAGCTTTCAACTAACCAGTGTAATAAAATAAGCCGACAGATTGAATTCTCAAAGCTATAGTATAATTTCTATTAGAACTAAACAACCACCTTGGATTTAATTCGGAATTTTGGTTTTCCAGTAGTTTGAACCACACAGAAAGGGTCTATAAATGCGCAGGTGTATTAAATGGCAACATTCAATTGCTGCTTAAAAAAATAAAAAATTCTGTATTCCCAGGATTTTTTTTTGGGGACTCACACAACACTGATTACTCACCCTTGACTTGTCTGCCAAATTAACTGTTCTGTGCAGCGTGGTTTTATTATCACTGATTAACCTTCCACCTATATATACATTTCACAAAATAACCTGAGCCAAAGAAAAACAAAGTTCTCTTTTCTCAGCCCTTTTCTAGTACGTGGACAAGAAGCTGTTACCTTTGGGAATTAAACCACATAGACAGCTTTTTTTTTTTTTTTTT
>NW_006408629.1:6225140-6232465 GCF_000296735.1 Chrysochloris asiatica
GAATACTCATACTTCTCAATGTTGCTAGGTGACCTAATTCCTTTGTCCTTTATAGCAAAAAGAACTTTCTTGCCTGGCCACCCAGCCCCATCCTTAACAGTTGACATCCTCCTTGAAACAACTCCTTGATAGACTCTCTAGACAGCTATTTCCATTTTGTTAGTCAGATGAGGATCGTATCATTCAATCTGAAAGTCTTCAGCTTTGAAACCATCAATTGACTCAACTTGTCTAAGAATGTTGAGCTTGGGGAAAGGTCTTGGTTCTCCCTTGAGCTGAACTTTCAAGTGCTCAGTGTGATTCATGTAAATATGTGCATCTCCCAAAGTATGTACAATATCACCTGGCTTCAGGCCCAGAATGTTTGCAATCATGTAGGTGAGCCTGGCGTACCTGGCAGTTGAAAGGCACCTAGGCCCATGTCTCCTGACCTCTGGTACAGCTGACAGGACAGCTCACTGTTTACCACATAGAACTAGCAAAGGGCATGGCAGTGAGGCAGCATCATCTGAGGAAGGTCTTTTGGTTTCTAAGCACACATGATGATTCTTCTTTTGTCAGGGTTGGTTTTGATTGTGTCAATAACCTTTTACAGCTGGTCCACTCCTTGGTCTGAATAATCTGACTTCATCTCTTTATATTCTGCCCCAAAATGCTTCCACTGAAAGCCATAAACTGGGCCTAGATCTCCTTCTTCTCGGGTGGTGAATCCCAGGCTGTCCAAAAAGTCTCGAGACCCATTGGCATCCCAGATCTTCACTCCCTTGGAAGACCGTTCTTTAGCAGTGGTGTATCCCTTGATAAACCACAGCAACTCCCTCTAAAACACCTTTCCGGAATGCATGCTTTGTTGTCAGCAGAGGAAACTCATCTCTCAGGTTATAGTGCGCCTGCATTCCAAACACAGACAGGGTGCCAGTGCCCTTGAGGTCCTCCTTCCTGAAGCAGTGGAGGATGTGCTAGATCTGGCCCAGGTACTGCAGCTCGCCTAGGGCCGAGATGGCACAGGCTCCTGCTTGGCAGGAAGCAGCTGCAGCTACGGTTTGAAGTCGGCGGCCGGCATGGCCACGAAGTCTTTTTGAGTTTGGTTTTCTGCACTCTATTACTGCATTCAAAGTTAGTTCCCCTCCCTCCTCCCCTCCCCCCCCCAAAAAAAAAAATCAAAGAAACAAAGTAACAACATTTCGGTGTTTCTGTCAGGTACCAAGAGTTCTGGTGTGGTGGTATACGATAAAGTCCCGGACCACAAGGTCAGTTTGAACTACCAGGTCGGCAGTTCAAATCTACTAGCCGCTCCTTGAAAACCCTATACAGGATCGTGATGAGTCGGAACCAACTAGATGGCACTTAACAGCAACAACATCAGTTATCAACTTTATATGAGTGTGTTTCATCAGTTATTCCAGTGAAATTATATAGGCATCTGTTAAAAGAACAGGAAAAAGCTCTAGAAAGCATGGAATCTACTGTTTCCTTTATTATAAAATTTGGTTTTATTAGTAGAAAATATAAAAATTATAGGTTTTCTAAACAAGTAAATGAGCAAAATTTGTAATTCAATCCCACATCTCTACTACACCTCCACATATCCAAAGTCTACCTCAGTGTCCACTAACCGTTTACTTACTCACTCATTCATTATTTATTAATGCCCTACTTGACGTCCAGCACAGAATTAGTGACATGGGAAACACAGAAAGAGATTTGACTACATCTTTTTCCTTCTAACACTTTCACTGCATAATGGAGACATTTTTTACAAAGGAAGTTTAAATTCCAACATGGAAAAGCAAGCAGAGTTTTACTGCAGTGAATAAGATAGTCTGTCCTCCTCTAACCTGCTCCTTTGTTCTGGATGTGGGTTTAAAGAATCATTATGAGATGCCTGGCCACCTCAGCTAGAAAACGCACCACCCACTACACTACCCCACCGCCAACAAGTAGGTATAATCATCAGGTTTGATCAATTCTATCTCTAAAATGTTTTTTTCAGTTAACCTTTTGCACTTCGCTTGTCCATACCTTAATTATCTACCTGACTCTCAGTCTCTGCGCTCTTCTAGTCATTGAGTCCTTTAAGGTGGTTCTGAGAGAGCACTGTTAATGACATGGGGAGATGGTTAGAGAAAAACAGTGAAGAAAAAAGTAGGATGCAAAATTGCATGCAGGATGATACTAAGTAGGTTCAATGCATGCATTGAAAAAGACAGGAAAGAAATATAATAACATGTTAACAGGAGTTATTCCCTGGATGAAAAGAGTGAGGGTAATTATTTTCAGTTTTCTACAAATGAATAGACTATATTGTTCTAACAATCTAAAAATTGCTGGTTTTATCCTTTGATAACTGTATTAAGGATTCTATGAAATGAAGTTACATTAGCTTGCTTTGATTCAGCAAATGTCTTCATAGGAGCATAGCATATCAACATGCCACTCCCGTTTCCATAAAAATTTCAAATGAAATTCATCTATGTTTTGTGCCTTTAAACAATAGCAGGGCTACAGGTACATAGCTAGGGGTTGAGGCAGGATCTCATGTACTCAGCTGTGCAAACAGGAAGTTATTTCTCATCAGTTCAACCAAAGTACAAAAATTGAACTTCCCAAGAACTCTGGCACAAAATGGCTCTCAACTAATATTATCATTTTATTTCATTATTTAACCATTTTTGCGAACCCTGGTAGAAGTTATTTTAAAAGTTTTGAGCAACAAAATGAATAATTTAGAATTGGTTTGCAACCCTATGTATAAAATAACTAGTCCATATTTATATAAATGACTGAGTAAATATATAAATGTAGGCGAATAGACAAATCTGTGAAGAAGAATGCCAAGTAATGTATGCAGACATGTCTCCTTAAGGAGATGGAGCATAACTCCACACGTCTTGATTTCTTTGGTGGTGGTGGTGGTTATGTGCTGTGGAGTCAGTTCTGACTCATAGCAACCCTGTATAGGGTCTCCAAGGCTGTAAATCTTTATGGGAGCAGAGAGCCTCATCTTTCTCCTGCGAAACTGGTAGTTTTGAACTGCTGACCTTGAGGTTCACAGCCCGATTCATAACCACTATGCTACCAGAGCATCTTCTTAATTTCCTTACCATACAGAAAATAAAGGGAGGAAGAGAACGTTAAAATGGAGAAACCTGATCAACACTCCCTCATCACAGTGACCAAGGTTAACATTAACAATAATAAGACATGTCACGTCATGCCATGTATGTATTTTTAATATGATGTGACGAGAATAACACTTTACCTCCGTGTTCTTCCTCCCCCAGACTCATAACTCCTGCCTACCCAGTTTAAAAATATTAGACAAACCCAACTTGAAGGACATTTTTCTTAACAACTGACCAGTTCTCAAAGAGTTCTCAAGTCTGAGAAACTGTCACATTCAAGAAGAGCCTAAGAAGATATGATCATTAAATGTATTGTAGTATCTTGGATGGGAGACTGAGACAGAAAATTAACACTAGGTAAAAACTAAGGGTATCTGAATGAAGGATGGGCTTTATTCATACCACAGGCATGCCTCTCTCTGGTCCGATGTCTCTCTGCCCCATGGCCTTTTGGCCTCTGTGCTGCTCAGGCAAGTGTTATAAGCTCCTTTAGTTCTGCTGATAAATTCCCCCAAAGACATCCAATTGTGTCAGCCAGTCTCCTGCCCAAAGACATTCAGCGTTACTCCTTCAGAGAGCTGGGAAGCCCATGGCTCTGTTTCTGCCATGCTTCTGCCTCTGCTGCTGCTTCTGCCAGAGAAGTTTCTCTGAGCAGGGATGTGCTCCGCTCATGACTCTTCTTTCTTGTTACTGCTTCTGAGATGGCTCCAGTTAGACCCAGTAAAATGGCAAAATTGACCAATCCCCAACTTAGAGACCCACATCAAACAAAACAACAATTGTGAGGATGGCACAAGATTGGGCAGTATTTTGTTCTGTTGTGCATAGGATCACTATGAGTTGGAACTGACATCTAACTACAATAATAACACTCTATTTGCATGGTAGGAATTATGAAGACTAAGAATAGAAGAGTCAGATAAAGTAAATTTACTATTTTCTATACATAAATAACATCCATTGGATTAATAAATGTTAAGGCAGTATCTGCTATGAATTAAATGTTAAGTCCTAGAAATCAGCTTATTTAATCCGGATGCGAACCTTAAGGTCAGCGGTTTGAAACTACCAGCCACTCCGCGGGAGAAAGATGAGGCTTTCTACTCCCGAAAAGATTTACAGCCTCGGAAACCCTGTACAGGGTCGCTATGGGTCGGAACCAACTCGACGGCACTTAACAACAACAATATTCTTTAAGTGTACCATATGCATTGTTAGAACAAAGTATTTTTAACAGCTTGTATTTTTTGTCAGTTCTGCTTTCCAAAGAGAGATCTTTTAAATGACCCAAACTTGAGTTGTTATTATTTAGTGCCATCAAGTCAGTTCCAACTCATAGTGATCCTCTATAGAGTTTCCAAGGAGTGGCTGATGGGTTTGAGTCACTGACCTTGTGGCTAGCAGTCCAGTGCTTATCCTATAGTGCCACAACAGGACTCCAAAACTTGAGTGTTGTTGTTAGTGCTGTTGAGTCAGTTCCAACCCAAAGTGACCCTGTTTAGGGTTTCTGAGGAGCAGCTCGTGAGCTTGAACCACTGACCTTGAAGTTCAAACTGACATTGCTTTCCTACGCATTAACCTTCAGTACCGCAACAGGACTTCAAAACTTGAGTGTTGTTGTTGTGTGCCATGGAGTCGGTTCCGACTCATAGTGACCCTATACAGGGTTTCCGAGGCTGGAACTCTTTACAGGAGCAGAAAGCCTCATCTTTCTCCCGTGGAACAGCTGGTAGTTTCGAACTGCTGACCTTGCGGTTTACAGCCCAATTCGTAACTGCTACCTTACCAGAGCTCCTAAAAACTTGAGTACTGTCACATAAATAGTTAATATTGCTAGGTGTCATTTCTAATTTATTAAAATTCTCATGGCATGGCATTCAACTGATACTCTAAGAGGGGTAAATGTTTCTTAGTGATGGGCATTCAGTGTGCAGAAGCTTATTGCAAAAACATCTGAGGGTCTTCAGAAAGTTCATGGCAAACTGGAACTGAAAGGTAATAGACGTTTTCCCACAAACTTTCCCCCTCATATGCTAGTTATGTTGGCAAATGAACTTTTTTCCCCCTAAACTTGCTCTGCATCTCTTAGCAAATTTAAAGAAGCATTTTGAGGCTAAGTGTTTCCAGAGACTACCCAGGGACCCAGAAAACTGCAGGACGAGATAGTGGACTCCCTTACCAGTGCATGGCTAACTGCTTACAGACGTAACACACATCAGTTATCTTCTCAGCATGCATTTCTATATTCCACCTTCTGAGAAGACTCTCATTTACTCTTAATATCTATGTCTGTAGGGAAGCTGATTTGCCCCTTAGCCAAATGTAACTTAGACAACATCTACCAGTTGAATCTTCACCTTGTTTCACTGTATATGGAAGTACTAGCTCAAATTGTAAAAACCTGAAAGGCTGAAATCTTATCTTGGAATAAGAATCTCACAAATATCTTTCAACTGCGATAGAAGACCAGCTGTTTTTATTGATTCATTACATTAGTTCCCCATTATCGATCATTGGACTATCCATATGCTTTTTCACAGCCAGTGGCCGGTTACTCTAATGCCTATAAGGAAGTGTTTGTTTAAGCCAACAAAAATTGAATAGCTATTAGACCTACTTACTGGGCTGAAAAATGCATTAATTCTGTACGAATCAGGTACACATTGGACAAAAAGCACAAACATTTGGTCATTCAAACTGTTCCACATGAAAACTTCCAGAACTGAGCAACAAATAAATGTAAATGACACCAGATTTCCAGAAAATGGGAGAGGATTTAGAAATCTACTGCCTTCTAGATGGTAACTGGCAAGCAAAAAAAAAAAACAACAAACAACAAAAAACCCCAGATTTAAAAAATAGCAACCTAATACACCATCCTTTTATTAAAGACACCCCATTTCAATGATTTCCTCTTATTTTACGAGAAGAGGAAGGAAGAGACTAGTGCTTATGCATATAGTTGGCAATACTACATGTGGAATTCCCCAAAATACCTATCTTAGGGTTTCAGCTTTATGTTGATAAATAGGTTTCTAGTGTTTTTTCCTTTCCTTTTCTTTGAAAATACTATTCAGGACAATGCTACAAGGAATTTCATCATAGACAGATCTTGGTGAGAATGGACTCACCACCACCACTACCACAGAGCTTGGTGTACACTTTTGGAGTCTTTGTGTGGTCCACTGGCTGGTAACTGAAAGGCTGGCAGTTTGAATCAACCAAGAGGCATCTTGGAATCCTTTTGTAATGCTGTAGGACAAATGGATTTCTGACCACAGGGTCAGGAGTTCAAAACCACCAAGCACTCCTTAGAAACCCTATACAGGGTCACTATGAGTTGGAACTGACTGGATGACACTTCACTACAACAACAAACAGGCATCTTGGAAGAAAGGCGTGGCATTCTACCCCCAAAGAATCAGCCATTGAAAACCTATGGAGCACATTTCATCTAATCTGACACATACGGAGTCTCAGTAGTTGAAATTGACTAGATGGCAATGGGTAAATTTCCACCAGTTGCTAGGTCAAAGGATTCCACATTTTTACATTTGACAGATCTTATCAAATCACTAATTTACCAATGGACTGGTTGAGTTCCTCATATACCCACTAAAAATAAGTATTATCAACTATTCCCAAAGAGCTAGCCTTCTATAGAGGGTCACTACTCAGAAGTAGTTGTTGTTGTTAGGTGCCATTGAGTCCATACCAACTCATAGAGACCCTATGCACAATCGAATGAAACACTGCCCCATCCTAGGCCAACCTCACTATTGTTGCCATGCTTGAGTGCATTGCTGCTGCCACTTTGCCAATCCATCTTGCTGGGGGTCTTCCTCTTTTTCTCTGACCTTCCACCTTACCAAACATGATATCCTTCTCTTCTACAATGACTGCTCCCTCCTGACAATATGTCTGAAGTATGAGAGAAAAAGTTTGGCCATCCTGACCTCCAAGGAGCACTCTGGCTACACTTCTTCCAACACAGATCTGTTGGTTCTGTGGGCAGCCCATGGCATTTTCAATATTCTCCTCTTACACCATAACTCAAAAGCAGTTCTTATTGTTGTTAAGTACTGTGGAGTAGGTTCCTACTCATAATGACTCTGCACAGGGTTTCTGAGGCTGTAAATCTTTATGGGAGCAGAATGCCTCATCTTTCTCCCATGGAAGCGCTGGTAGTTTTGAACTGCT